>NC_048566.1:98722237-98894954 GCF_013265735.2 Oncorhynchus mykiss
GGTAGTTGAGCTGTCTAGGGACTGAGGTAGAGGTAGTTGAGCTGTCTAGGGACAGAGGTAGTTGAGCTGTCTAGGGACAGAGGTAGTTGAGCTGTCTAGGGACAGAGGTAGTTGAGCTGTCTAGGGACAGAGGTAGTTGAGCTGTCTAGGGACTGAGGTAGAGGTAGTTTAGCTGCCTAGGGACTGAGGTAGAGGTAGTTGAGCTGTCTAGGGACTGAGGTAGAGGTAGTTGAGCTGTCTAGGGACTGAGGTAGAGGTAGTTGAGCTGTCTAGGTACTGAGGTAGAGGGTTCTTAATTTTCAGTGTGTATGTGATGGCCTCTATGAATGAGCTGCCGATGCTGGGGATTTTGGACAGGGAATGTAGTCTAGTGGTCTGGTGTACACACAGAGAGCTAGTAAAGCCGCTGCCCATCGTCCTAAGGGGGTCAGGGGTTAATCTACTACTCTGACCACTCACTCTGCAACACAGTAACGGTGGCCTGTGCTCTGATCCAGGTGGTGGCAGGGTTTTGGTGCAGATCATTCCTCCTTGGATCATTACTGGCCCGGCACTCGTACGTCCCAGCATCCTCCAGGCCGAGACGAGTCACGCCCAAAACGCTCACGCCGTTGGTGCCGTACGCCGTGTTGATGGAGACGCGGTGTTTACGGGCGCCGTCCCAGAGCTGGCGGAAAGAGTCGGCCCGGTTGATCTCGGAGTACCACCACTGAACCTCTGGGGTCGGGTTACCGACCACGTCACAGTACAACTCAAAGGTGTCCCCTGTTAGTTTGGTCTCAGACAGGGGAGACTTCACAAAGCCAGCTGTAGAGGTGGAGTAGTGGAGTAGGATTAGCAGTGGAGTCATCCACAGGATGAGGAGGAGAGGAGTGTTTCCGGTATGGAGCGGTGTAGCGTGTCCACGTTGGCAGGTGGAGAAGGGAAAACAGGGTGAGGGTGTAGAATGGATGAACAGGCAAGAGAATGAAAGGATGAATTAAAAGGAATCCGTTTTGGAAAAAGAAAAAGAAAACATTAGACGAATCATATTAAAGAACAGAAGTTGACAGAGCAAATAATATGATGGTGGAAAACAATGGTCAACAGAGTTCAATAAATATGAGAGATTAGATGGAGAAAAGAACTGAATAACTGTATCTGTTACATGGTCCGTTAGTATAGGTCGAGGCCAAACGTTTTGAGAAGGACACGTGCTTCTACACCTGCATAGCTTCGCTGTTGGGGGGTTTTAGGCTGGGTTTCTGTACAGCACTTTGAGATATCAGCTGATGTACGAAGGGCTTTATAAATACATTTGATTAGATTTGAAATATTAATTTCCACAAAGTCTGCTGCTTCGGTGTCTTTAGATATTTTTTGTCAGATGTTACTATGGAATACTGAAGTATATAATTACAAGCATTTCATACGTGTCAAAGGCTTTTTATTGACAATTACATGAAGTTGATGCAAAGAGGTCAATATTTGCAGTGTTGACCCTTCTGGTTCAAGACCTCAGCAGTCCAATCCCTGTACCTTTTTGCAGAATATCAGTCTGTCCCTGATGTTTTTCCTGGACAGAAGTGGCTTCTTTGCTGCCCTTCTTGACACCAGGTCATCCTCCAAAAGTCTTCGCCTCACTGTGTGTGCAGATGCACTCACACCTGCCTGCTGCCATTCCTGAGCAAGCTCTGTACTGGTGGTGTCCCGATCCCGCAGCTGAATCAACTTTAGGAGACAGTCCTGGCGCTTGCTGGACTTTCTTGGGCGCCCTGAATCCTTCTTCACAACAATTGAACCGCTCTCCTTGAAGTTCTTGATGATCCGATAAATGGTTGATTTAGGTGCAATCTTACTGGCAGCAATCTCCTTTACTGTGAAGCCCTTTTTGTGCAAAGCAATGATGATGGCACGTGTTTCCTTGCAGGTAACCATGGATGACAGAGGAAGAACAATGATTCCAAGCACCACCCTCCTTTTGAAGCTTCCAGTCTGTTATTCGAACTCAATCAGCCTGACAGAGGGATCTCCAGCCTTGTCCTCGTCAACACTCACTCACACCTGTGTTAACGAGAGAATCACTGACATGATTTCAGTTGGTCCTTTTGTGGCAGGGCTAAAATGCATGGCAAAGAGGGACTTTGCAATTAATTGCAATTCATCTGATCACTCTTCATAACATTCTGGAGTATATGCAAATTGCCATCATGCAAACTGAGGCAGCAGACTTTGTGAAAATTAATATTTGAGTCATTCTCAAAACTTTTGGCCACGACTGTAAATGTTCTGAAGGTGGAAATATCGTCTTTGGGTTAGACTGCTGTGCAAATCTGAATCCTCTATAGTCTATTAATTTTAGATTAGAGAACTTTAAGGCAATTAATTTCACAGCATACACACTATTTCACAGCATACACAACATTCTTCAAGCACCCAGAGGCTTCCCAGGCATATTATATTGTGAATAGGTTCTTATTATGGTGTTTTCTATTAGTAAAGCGCTTTATAAATCCTACAGAGCAGTAGCATTGGCGGCAGGTAGCCTGTCAGTTAAGAGCGTTGAGCCGACTAAACACGAAAGGTCGCTGATTCGATTCCCCCGAGCCGACTAGGTGACAAATGTGCCCAGGTGCCATTGAGCATGGCACTTAACCCTAATTTGTCCTGTAAGTCGTCTGCTAAAATGTAAACACTGTAGTATTAGTGAAGAACCAGAGACTTCCCAGGCATATTGTGTAACTGTAAACATTGTAGTGATAGTGATGAACCAGAGACTTCCCAGGCATATTGTGTAACTGTAAACATTGTAGTGATAGTGATGAACCAGAGACTTCCCAGGCATATTGTGTAACTGTAAACATTGTAGTGATAGTGATGAACCAGAGACTTCCCAGGCATATTGTGTAACTGTAAACATTGTAGTGATAGTGAAGAACCAGAGACTTCCCAGGCATATTGTGTAACTGTAAACATTGTAGTGATAGTGAAGAACCAGAGACTTCCCAGGCATATTGTGTAACTGCAAACATTCACTGGATGTATATCACTTGGCAGTGACCTTAGGACAATCTCTAGCTTCCATTCCTGCTATTTCTGGTAAATTGTAATCCAATATGTCCGGAAATCAATATCCTCATCCCCTGACTCTGAGGATGCCTCTGCTAGACTAAGTGCGTCCCAAATTGCTCCCTAAATAGTGCACTACTTCTCTCTCTCTCTCTCTCTCTCTCTCTCTCTCTCTCTCTCTCTCTCTCTCTCTCTCTCTCTCTCTCTCTCTCTCTCTCTCTCTCTCTCTCTCTCTCTCTCTCTCTCTCTCTCTCTCTCTCTCTCTCTCTCTCTCTCTCTCTCTCTCTCTCTCTCTCTCTCTCTCTCTCTCTCTCTCTCTCTCTCTCTCTCTCTCTCTCTCTCTCTCTCTCTCTCTGTGTGAAAGACTGTAAAATGGGACCCAATGCATCTCTAATTGGCACTCAACATTAAGGAGATAGATAAGGGTAGGCCCTGCGTTCTAGTTGCTCGTGCAACGCTACTTACTTACGTTTGGAGGATCGCATCGTGATACCTATAGAATTGGAATATGTTTCGACACCTAAGTACGGAGATAATATCTTATCGTGAGGTCCCTAGGGGACAGGGTGTCATCTGGAATGTAGCCGTTGTCCTTGAATGACCTGTCTGCTCACCTACGATGCTGCTCACATTTGCAATACAGCAACAGAGTAATACTATATTATCTAATAGTAATTAGGCGCTTACAATGTGTATACAACATCAGTGACCATCTCTGATGGCCTTATACACAAAAGCTCAATGATTTTCATAGCAAATGCCTCTTTTCTGGCCTTTGTGTTTTAGTACTCTGTACTTAGTACTTTTCTCATGAAAGAAATTCGGTAGTGTCATAGTGACTAAATATTTGAACTGGTGAAAGACAGTCTCTGGTCTGAAACAGTTTCTACATCCACAAATGACACTCGATTCCCTTTATGTAATACACTAGGTGTCATTTTGGAACGCAGTATTTGTCCTCTAATGACGTTTCTGAGCTTGTGTCTGGATCGTAATGCTGCTCACATCCCCATTATACACCATCTCTGGTAGCCTAGTACATAAAGGATCTATAACATTATACACCATCTCCGGTAGCCTAGTACATAAAGGATCTATAACATTATACACCATCTCTGGTAGCCTAGTACATAAAGGATCTATAACATTATACACCATCTCCGGTAGCCTAGTACATAAAGGATCTATAACATTATACACCATCTCTGGTAGCCTAGTACATAAAGGATCTATAACATTATACACCATCTCTGGTAGCCTAGTACATAACGGATCTGTAACATTATACACCATCTCTGGTAGCCTAGTACATAAAGGATCTATAACATTATACACCATCTCTGGTAGCCTAGTACATAAAGGATCTATACCATTATACACCATCTCTGGTAGCCTAGTACATAAAGGATCTTTAACATTATACACCATCTCTGGTAGCCTCGTACATAAAGGATCTATAACATTATACACCATCTCCGGTAGCCTAGTACATAAAGGATCTGTAACATTATACACCATCTCTGGTAGCCTAGTACATAAAGGATCTATTCCATTATACACCATCTCCGGTAGCCTAGTACATAAAGGATCTATAACATTATACACCATCTCTGGTAGCCTAGTACATAAAGGATCTATAACATTATACACCATCTCTGGTAGCCTAGTACATAAAGGATCTATAACATTATACACCATCTCTGGTAGCCTAGTACATAAAGGATCTATAACATTATACACCATCTCCGGTAGCCTAGTACATAAAGGATCTATAACATTATACACCATCTCTGGTAGCCTAGTACATAAAGGATCTATAACATTATACACCATCTCTGGTAGCCTAGTACATAACGGATCTGTAACATTATACACCATCTCTGGTAGCCTAGTACATAAAGGATCTATAACATTATACACCATCTCTGGTAGCCTAGTACATAAAGGATCTATACCATTATACACCATCTCTGGTAGCCTAGTACATAAAGGATCTTTAACATTATACACCATCTCTGGTAGCCTAGTACATAAAGGATCTATAACATTATACACCATCTCTGGTAGCCTAGTACATAAAGGATCTATAACATTATACACCATCTCTGGTAGCCTAGTACATAAAGGATCTTTAACATTATACACCATCTCTGGTAGCCTCGTACATAAAGGATCTATAACATTATACACCATCTCTGGTAGCTTCGTACATAAAGGATCTATAACATTATACACCATCTCTGGTAGCTTCGTACATAAAGGATCTTTAACATTATACACCATCTCTGGTAGCCTAGTACATAAAGGATCTATAACATTATACACCATCTCTGGTAGCCTAGTACATAAAGGATCTATAACATTATACACCATCTCTGGTAGCCTAGTACATAAAGGATCTATAACATTATACACCATCTCTGGTAGCCTAGTACATAAAGGATCTATAACATTATACACCATCTCTGGTAGCCTAGTACATAAAGGATCTATAACATTATACACCATCTCTGGTAGCCTAGTACATAAAGGATCTATAACATTATACACCATCTCTGGTAGCCTAGTACATAAAGGATCTATAACATTATACACCATCTCTGGTAGCCTAGTACATAAAGGATCTATAACATTATACACCATCTCTGGTAGCCTAGTACATAAAGGATCTATAACATTATACACCATCTCTGGTAGCCTAGTACATAAAGGATCTATAACATCATACACCATCTCCGGTAGCCTAGTACATAAAGGATCTATAACATTATACACCATCTCTGGTAGCCTCGTACATAAAGGATCTATAACATTATACACCATCTCTGGTAGCCTAGTACATAAAGGATCTATAACATTATACACCATCTCTGGTAGCCTAGTACATAAAGGATCTATAACATTATACACCATCTCTGGTAGCCTAGTACATAAAGGATCTATAACATTATACACCATCTCTGGTAGCCTCGTACATAAAGGATCTATAACATTATACACCATCTCTGGTAGCCTAGTACATAAAGGATCTATAACATTATACACCATCTCTGGTAGCCTCGTACATAAAGGATCTTTAACATTATACACCATCTCTGGTAGCCTCGTACATAAAGGATCTATAACATTATACACCATCTCTGGTAGCCTAGTACATAAAGGATCTATAACATTATACACCATCTCTGGTAGCCTAGTACATAAAGGATCTATAACATTATACACCATCTCTGGTAGCCTCGTACATAAAGGATCTATAACATTATACACCATCTCCGGTAGCCTAGTACATAAAGGATCTATAACATTATACACCATCTCTGGTAGCCTCGTACATAAAGGATCTATAACATTATACACCATCTCTGGTAGCCTCGTACATAAAGGATCTATAACATTATACACCATCTCTGGTAGCTTCGTACATAAAGGATCTATAACATTATACACCATCTCTGGTAGCCTAGTACATAAAGGATCTATAACATTATACACCATCTCTGGTAGCCTAGTACATAAAGGATCTATACCATTATACACCATCTCCGGTAGCCTAGTACATAAAGGATCTATAACATTATACACCATCTCTGGTAGCCTAGTACATAAAGGATCTATAACATTATACACCATCTCCGGTAGCCTAGTACATAAAGGATCTATACCATTATACACCATCTCCGGTAGCCTAGTACATAAAGGATCTATAACATTATACACCCTCTCTGGTAGCCTAGTACATAAAGGATCTATAACATTATACACCATCTCTGGTAGCCTAGTACATAAAGGATCTATAACATTATACACCATCTCCGGTAGCCTAGTACATAAAGGTTCTATAACATTATACACCATCTCTGGTAGCCTAGTACATAAAGGATCTATAACATTATACACCATCTCTGGTAGCCTAGTACATAAAGGATCTATCATTTACATAACAAATGCATCTCTTTTTTTCCCTTTTTTTTTTGCTGGTGAGAGAGATTCATAGCCGACTCATTTTAACCAGTGACATTGTCATCCTACATATCATCTCATGGATATCACCAAAACTCCTATACATAAAATACTGCTTTAGCAAATTCACTCACCATACACCTTAGGGAAACAAAGGTGCTATCTAAAACCTTAAAGGGTTCTCCCATGGGGACAGCCCAGAACCTTTTTGGAAGAGTGGATTGTCTACAATGTATAGTGTATAGCATATTCTGTATAGTATACTATATTGGAGTGGTCATCACAAAGCCCTGATCTCCATCCTGTATAAAATTTGTGGGCAAAACTGAAAAAGTGTGTGCGAGCAAGGAGGCCTACAAACCTGACTCAGTTACACCAGCTCTGTCAGGAGGAATGGGCCAAAATTCACCCAACTTATTGTGGGAAGCTTGTGGAAGGCTACCCGAAACGTTTGACCCAATTTAAACAATATAAACACAATACTACCAAATACTAATTAAGTGAATGTAAACTTCTGACCCACTGGGAATGTGATGAAAGAAATAAAAGCTGAAATAAATCATTGTCTCTACTATTATTCTGACATTTCACATTCTTAAAATAAAGTGGTGATCCTAACTGACCTAAAACAGGGATTTTTTTTACTAGGATTAAATGTCAGGAATTGTGAAAAACTGAGGTTAAATGTATCTGGCTAAGGTTTTTTTTAATTTCCGACTTCAACTGTATATGAAGATGTTGTGAGTTCTGGGAGAACAGTGGAGAGACAGAGAGAGAGAGAGAGAGAGAGAGAGAGAGAGAGAGAGAGAGAGAGAGAGAGAGAGACAGAGACAGAGACAGAGACAGAGACAGAATGAGAGAGAGAGAGAGACAGAGAGAGAGAGAGAGAGAGAGAGAGACAGAGAGAGACAGAGACAGAGACAGAGACAGAGAGAGAGACAGAGAGAGAGAGAGAGACAGAGACAGAGACAGAATGAGAGAGAGAGAGAGAGAGAGACAGAGAGAGACAGAGAGAGACAGAGACAGAGACAGAGACAGAGAGAGAGACAGAGAGAGAGAGAGAGATGTTTCCCATGCCAATACAGCCCTTAAATTGAAATTGATTTAAATTGAGAGATTGAGAAAGAGCGAGACAAAGACAGAGAGAATGAGAGCGAGACAGTAAGAGAGAATTTGTGTAAGAGACGGAGAGAGAGAGAGAGAGAGAGAGAGAGAGAGAGAGAGAGAGAGCAGAGAGATGTATAGTTTGCTGCAGCTCAGTGTTCTGTGCCTCTGGGGAGTGTGTGGGCACATGGTGATAGATTCCCTCTGTTTCCATAGAAGCAACACCACGGCAACCAAGCAAGTTGCCTCTGGCATAAACAGGACAACCAATGGCCTGCAGGTAGAAAGCGTCACTACTTGTTATAAGCATGTATGACTTATAATATGTCATGTATTTTATGTAAAAGAAATGTACTCTTGCTGGCTGTTATTTAGTCAAGGATCATTAGGAGATCATTATTAAACATTATAAGGGGCTCATTCATGCTTATGATAAGTCTTATACTGCATTATAATCACATGATAATACAGAGTCATGTGTTACTGGGACCACTAGGGTAGAAGGGAGGGTAGTGGAGGCTGGGTGGGGACTGGGACCACTAGGGTGGAAGGGAGGGTAGTAGGGGCTGGGTGGGGACTGGGACCACTAGGGTGGAAGGGAGGGGAGTGGGTGATGGGACCACTAGGGTGGAAGGGAGGGTAGTAGGGGCTGGGTGTGGACTGGGACCACTAGGGTGGAAGGGAGGGTAGTGGAGGCTGGGTGGGGGCTGGGACCACTAGGGTGGAAGGGAGGGTAGTGGAGGCTGGGTGGGGACTGGGACCACTAGGGTGGAAGGGAGGGTAGTGCGGCTGGGTGGGGACTGGGACCACTAGGGTGGAAGGGAGGGTAGTAGGGGCTGGGTGTGGACTGGGACCACTAGGGTGGAAGGGAGGGTAGTGGAGGCTGGGTGGGGGCTGGGACCACTAGGGTGGAAGGGAGGGTAGTGGAGGCTGGGTGGGGACTGGGACCACTAGGGTGGAAGGGAGGGTAGTGCGGCTGGGTGGGGACTGGGACCACTAGGGTGGAAGGGAGGGTAGTAGGGGCTGGGTGTGGACTGGGACCACTAGGGTGGAAGGGAGGGTAGTGGAGGCTGGGTGGGGACTGGGACCACTAGGGTGGAAGGGAGGGTAGTGGAGGCTGGGTGGGGACTGGGACCACTAGGGTGGAAGGGAGGGTAGTGGGGGCTGGGACCACTAGGGTGGAAGGGAGGGTAGTGGAGGCTGGGTGTGGACTGGGACCACTAGGGTGGAAGGGAGGGTAGTGGAGGCTGGGTGTGGACTGGGACCACTAGGGTGGAAGGGAGGGTAGTGGGGGCTGGGACCACTAGGGTGGAAGGGAGGGTAGTGGAGGCTGGGTGGGGACTGGGACCACTAGGGTGGAAGGGAGGGTAGTGGAGGCTGGGTGGGGACTGGGACCACTAGGGTGGAAGGGAGGGTAGTGGAGGCTGGGTGTGGACTGGGACCACTAGGGTGGAAGGGAGGGTAGTGGAGGCTGGGTGGGGGCTGGGACCACTAGGGTGGAAGGGAGGGTAGTGGAGGCTGGGTGGGGACTGGGACCACTAGGGTGGAAGGGAGGGTAGTGCGGCTGGGTGGGGACTGGGACCACTAGGGTGGAAGGGAGGGTAGTGGGGGCTGGGACCACTAGGGTGGAAGGGAGGGTAGTGGAGGCTGGGTGGGGACTGGGACCACTAGGGTGGAAGGGAGGGTAGTGCGGCTGGGTGGGGACTGGGACCACTAGGGTGGAAGGGAGGGTAGTGGGGGCTGGGTGGGGACTGGGACCACTAGGGTGGAAGGGAGGGTAGTGGGGGCTGGGACCACTAGGGTGGAAGGGAGGGTAGTGGGGGCTGGGACCACTAGGGTGGAAGGGAGGGTAGTGGGGGCTGGGACCACTAGGGTGGAAGGGAGGGTAGTGGGGGCTGGGACCACTAGGGTGGAAGGGAGGGTAGTGGGGGCTGGGTGGGGACTGGGACCACTAGGGTGGAAGGGAGGGTAGTGGGGGCTGGGACCACTAGGGTGGAAGGGAGGGTAGTGGAGGCTGGGTGGGATGTTTCTTTTGGGGGGGGGGGGGGTTATAAGTAGTGTTGTTGTGTCTGCAAAATGTCAATAAAACATTGATCACAAAAAGGAACATATTTACAAGATGAATATGGACAGAACGCTGTTAATAAAGTCATTACAGGAAGAAGAACAACGCAACGCTTCGCTTCTCCAAAACATTTAGTGTATTTTTTACATTTTCTCTTCTATTTTTTGTTCCGTAACCATATCGGTTTAATGCTCCGTAACCTTATCAGGGTTTAATGCTCCGTAACCTTATCAGGGTTTAATGCTCCGTAACCTTATCAGGGTTTAATGCTCCGTAACCTTATCAGGGTTTAATGCTCCGTAACCTTATCAGGGTTTAATGCTCCGTAACCTTATCAGGGTTTAATGCTCCGTAACCTTATCAGGGTTTAATGCTCCGTAACCTTATCAGGGTTTAATGCTCCGTAACCTTATCAGGGTTTAATGCTCCGTAACCTTATCAGGGTTTAATGCTCCGTAACCTTATCAGGGTTTAATGCTCCGTAACCTTATCAGGGTTTAATGCTCCGTAACCTTATCAGGGTTTAATGCTCCGTAACCTTATCAGGGTTTAATGCTCCGTAACCTTATCAGGGTTTAATGCTCCGTAACCTTATCAGGGTTTAATGCTCCGTAACCATATCGGTTTAATGCTCCGTAACCTTATCAGGGTTTAATGCTCCGTAACCTTATCAGGGTTTAATGCTCCGTAACCATATCGGTTTAATGCTCCGTAACCTTATCAGGGTTTAATGCTCCGTAACCTTATCTGGTTTAATGCTCCGTAACCTTATCAGGGTTTAATGCTCCGTAACCATATCGGTTTAATGCTCCGTAACCTTATCAGGGTTTAATGCTCCGTAACCATATCGGTTTAATGCTCCGTAACCTTATCAGGGTTTAATGCTCCGTAACCTTATCAGGGTTTAATGCTCCGTAACCATATCGGTTTAATGCTCCGTAACCTTATCAGGGTTTAATGCTCCGTAACCTTATCAGGGTTTAATGCTCCGTAACCTTATCAGGGTTTAATGCTCCGTAACCTTATCGGGGTTTAATGCTCCGTAACCTTATCAGGGTTTAATGCTCCGTAACCTTATCAGGGTTTAATGCTCCGTAACCTTATCAGGGTTTAATGCTCCGTAACCTTATCAGGGTTTAATGCTCCGTAACCATATCGGTTTAATGCTCCGTAACCTTATCAAGGGTTTAATGCTCCGTAACCATATCAGGGTTTAATGCTCCGTAACCTTATCAGGGTTTAATGCTCCGTAACCTTATCAGGGTTTAATGCTCCGTAACCTTATCAGGGTTTAATGCTCCGTAACCTTATCAGGGTTTAATGCTCCGTAACCTTATCAGGGTTTAATGCTCCGTAACCTTATCAGGGTTTAATGCTCCGTAGCCTTATCAGGGTTTAATGCTCCGTAACCTTATCTGGTTTAATGCTCCGTAACCTTATCAGGGTTTAATGCTCCGTAACCTTATCAGGGTTTAATGCTCCGTAACCTTATCAGGGTTTAATGCTCCGTAACCTTATCAGGGTTTAATGCTCCGTAACCTTATCAGGGTTTAATGCTCCGTAACCTTATCAGGGTTTAATGCTCCGTAACCTTATCAGGGTTTAATGCTCCGTAACCTTATCAGGGTTTAATGCTCCGTAACCTTATCAGGGTTTAATGCTCCGTAACCTTATCAGGGTTTAATGCTCCGTAACCTTATCAGGGTTTAATGCTCCGTAACCTTATCAGGGTTTAATGCTCCGTAACCTTATCAGGGTTTAATGCTCCGTAACCTTATCAGGGTTTAATGCTCCGTAACCTTATCAGGGTTTAATGCTCCGTAACCATATCAGGGTTTAATGCTCCGTAACCTTATCAGGGTTTAATGCTCCGTAATCTTATCAGGGTTTAATGCTCCGTAACCTTATCAGGGTTTAATGTTCTATATTAGAGGTCGACCGATTATGATTTTTCAACGCCGATACCGATTATTGGAGGACCAAAAAAGCCGATACCGATTAATCGGACGGTTTTTATTGATTTATTTGTAATAATGACAATTACAACAATACTGAATGAACACTTTTATTTTAACTTAATATAATACATCAATAAAATCAATTTAGCCTCAAATAAATAATGAAACATGTTCAATTTGGTTTAGATAATGCAAAAACAAAGTGTTGGAGAAGAAAGTAATATGTGCCATGTAAGAAAGCTAACGTTTCAGTTCCTTGCTCAGAACATGAGAACATATGAAAGCTGATGGTTCCTTTTAACATGAGACTTCAACATTAACTTCAATATTCCAAGTTAATATAGTATTTAAAGGACTATTTCTCTCTCTACCATTTGTATTTCATTTACCTTTGACTATTGGATGTTCTTATAGGCACTTTAGTATTGCTAGTGTAACAGTATAGCTTCCGTCCCTCTCCTCGCCCCTACCTGGGCTCGAACCAGGAACACAACGACAACAGCCACCCTCGAGGCAGCGTTACCCATGCAAGCAAGGGGAACAACTAATAGAAAGCTCAGAGGGAGTGACGTTTGAAACAGTATTAGCGCGCACCCCGCTAACTAGCTAGCCATTTTACATCGGTTACACCAGCCATTAGGCTGATAGGCTTGAAGTCATAAACAGCGCTGTGCTTGCATAGAGCTGCTGGCAAAAGCACGACAGTGCTGTTTGAATTAATGCTTACGAGCCTGCTGCTGCCAACCATCACTCAGTCAGACTGCTCTATCAAATCATAAACTTAATTATAACATAACACACAGAAATACGAGACTTTGGTCATTAATATGGTCCAATCCGGAAACTATCATTTCGAAAACAAAACGTTTATTCTTTCAGTGAAATACGGAACCGTTCTGTATTTTATCTAACGGGTGGCATCCATTAGTCTAAATATTCCTGTTACATTGCACAACCTTCAATGTTATGTCATAATTACGTAAAATTCTGGCAAATTAGTTTGCAATGAGCCAGGAGGCCCAAACTGTTGCATATACCCCGACTCTGCGTGCAATGAACTCAAGAGAAGTGACACAATTTCACCTGGTTATTATTGCCTGCTAAACTGGATTAGTAGTTATAACTAGTGATTATGATTGATAGTTTTTTTTATAAAATACATTTAATGCTAGCTAGCAATTTACCTTGGCTTCTACTGCATTCGCGTAACAGGCAGGCTCCTCGTGGAGTGCAATGGTTAGAGCGTTGGACTAGTTAACTGTACGGTTGCAAGATTGGATCCCCTGAGCTGACAAGGTGAAAATCTGCCATTCTGCCCCTGAAGAAGGCAGTTCCTAGGCCGTAATTGAAAATAGGGATGTGTTCTTGGCACTGACTTGCCTAAAGGTATAACAAAATAAAAAATACAAATATATATTTTTTAATCGGAAATCAGCGCCCAAAAATACCGATTTCCAATTGTTATGAAAACTTGAAATCGGCCCTAATTAATCGGCCATTCAGATTAATCGGTCGACCTCTACTCTGTAACCATATCTGGTTTAATGTTCTGTAACCACATAACACTGTAGTGTCCCGTCCCCTTATTAATACAAGTGACTGGGCTGATCTTTTCAATGCTCTCATTTACTTTATGATGTCTAATCCCCCATATCTACTCTATTACATCTAATCCCCCATACCTACTCTATTACAGCTAATCCCCCATACCTACTCTATTACAGCTAATCCCCCATATCTACTCTATTACATCTAATCCCCCATACCTACTCTATTACATCTAATCCCCCATACCTA
Organism: Oncorhynchus mykiss; assembly: GCF_013265735.2. Lineage (NCBI taxonomy): Eukaryota > Metazoa > Chordata > Actinopteri > Salmoniformes > Salmonidae > Oncorhynchus > Oncorhynchus mykiss. Next base: position 98,736,173 of record NC_048566.1, read on the forward strand.
CTCTATTACATCTAATCCCCCATACCTACTCTATTACAGCTAATCCCCCATACCTACTCTATTACAGCTAATCCCCCATACCTACTCTATTATATCTACTCCCCCATACCTACTCTATTACATCTAATCCCCCATACCTACTCTATTACATCTAATCCCCCATACCTACTCTATTACAGCTAATCCCCCATACCTACTCTATTACAGCTAATCCCCCATATCTACTCTATTACATCTAATCCCCCATACCTACTCTATTACATCTAATCCCCATACCTACTCTATTACATCTAATCCCCCATACCTACTCTATTACAGCTAATCCCCCATACCTACTCTATTACAGCTAATCCCCCATATCTACTCTATTACATCTAATCCCCCATACCTACTCTATTACATCTAATCCCCCATACCTACTCTATTACATCTAATCCCCCATATCTACTCTATTACATCTAACCCCCCATACCTACTCTATTACATCTAATCCCCCATACCTACTCTATTACATCTAATCCCCCATACCTACTCTATTATATCTACTCCCCCATACCTACTCTATTACATCTAATCCCCCATATCTACTCTATTATATCTACTCCCCCATACCTACTCTATTACATGTAATCCCCCATACCTACTCTATTATATCTACTACCCCATACCTACTCTATTATATCCAATCCCCCATACCTACTCTTTATATCTAATCCCCCATACATACAACATGATGTCTAATCCCCCATATCTACTCTATTACATCTAATCCCCCATATCTACTCTATTACATGTAATCCCCCATACCTACTCTATTACATCTACTCCCCCATACATACTCTATTATATCTACTCCCCAAAACCTACTCTATTATATCCAATCCCCCATACCTACTCTTTATATCTAATCCCCCATACATACAACATGATGTCTAATCCCCCATACCTACTCTATTACATCTAATCCCCCATACCTACTCTATTATATCTAATCCCCCATACATACAACATGATGCCTAATCCCCCATACCTACTCTATTATATCTAATCCCCCATACCTACTCTATTATGTCTAATCCCCCATACCTACTACATGATGTCTAAAACCCCATTCCTACTCTATTACATCTAATCCCCCATACCTACTCTATTATATCTAATCCCCCATATCTATTCTATTACATCTAATCCCCCATACATACAACATGATGTCTAATCCAACGATACCTACTATATTATATCTAATCCCCCATATCTACTTTATTATATCTAATCCCCCATATCTACTCTATTACATCTAATCCCCCATACATACTACATGATGTCAAATCCAACAATACCTACTATATTACATCTAATCCCCCATATCTACTCTATTACATCTAATCCCCCATACCTACTCTATTACATCTAATCCCCCATACCTACTCTATTACAGCTAATCCCCCATACCTACTCTATTACATCTAATCCCCCATACCTACTCTATTACATCTAATCCCCCATACCTACTCTATTATATCTAATCCCCCATACATACAACATGATGTCTAATCCAACGATACCTACTATATTATATCTAATCCCCCATATCTACTCTATTATCTCTAATCCCCCATATCTACTCTATTACATCTAATCCCCCATACCTACTCTATTACATCTAATCCCCCATACCTACTCTATTATACCTACTCTATTACATCTAATCCCCCATACCTACTCTATTATATCTACTCCCCCATACCTACTCTATTACATCTAATCCCCCATATCTACTCTATTACATCTAATCCCCCATATCTACTCTATTACATCTAATCCCCCATACCTACTCTATTACATCTAATCCCCCATATCTACTCTATTATATCTAATCCCCCATATCTACTCTATTACATGTAATCCCCCATACCTACTCTATTACATCTACTCCCCCATACCTACTCTATTACATCTACTCTATTATATCTAATCCCCCATACCTACTCTATTACATCTAATCCCCCATACCTACTCTATTATATCTAATCCCCCATACCTACTCTTTATATCTAATCCCCCATATCTACTCTATTACATGTAATCCCCCATACCTACTCTATTACATCTAATCCCCCATACCTACTCTATTATACCTACTCTATTACATCTAATCCCCCATACCTACTCTATTATATCTACTCCCCCATACCTACTCTATTACATCTAATCCCCCATATCTACTCTATTACATCTAATCCCCATATCTACTCTATTACATCTAATCCCCCATACCTACTCTATTACATCTAATCCCCCATATCTACTCTATTATATCTAATCCCCCATATCTACTCTATTACATGTAATCCCCCATACCTACTCTATTACATCTACTCCCCCATACCTACTCTATTATATCTATTCCCCCATACCTACTCTATTATATCTAATCCCCCATACCTACTCTATTACATCTAATCTCCCATACCTACTCTATTATATCTAATCCCCCATACCTACTCTTTATATCTAATCCCCCATATCTACTCTATTACATGTAATCCCCCATACCTACTCTATTACATCTAATCCCCCATACCTACTCTATTACATCTAATCCCCCATACCTACACTATTATATCTAATCCCCCATACATACAACATGATGTCTAATCCAACGATACCTACTATATTATATCTAATCCCCCATATCTACTCTATTATCTCTAATCCCCCATATCTACTCTATTACATCTAATCCCCCATACCTACTCTATTACATCTAATCCCCCATACCTACTCTATTACATCTAATCCCCCATATCTACTCTATTACATCTAATCCCCCATACCTACTCTATTACATCTAATCCCCCATACCTACTCTATTACATCTAATCCCCCATACCTACTCTATTATATCTACTCCCCCATACCTACTCTATTACATCTAATCCCCCATATCTACTCTATTATATCTACTCCCCCATACCTACTCTATTACATGTAATCCCCCATACCTACTCTATTATATCTACTACCCCATACCTACTCTATTATATCCAATCCCCCATACCTACTCTTTATATCTAATCCCCCATACATACAACATGATGTCTAATCCCCCATATCTACTCTATTACATCTAATCCCCCATATCTACTCTATTACATGTAATCCCCCATACCTACTCTATTACATCTACTCCCCCATACCTACTCTATTATATCTACTCCCCAAAACCTACTCTATTATATCCAATCCCCCATACCTACTCTTTATATCTAATCCCCCATACATACAACATGATGTCTAATCCCCCATACCTACTCTATTACATCTAATCCCCCATACCTACTCTATTATATCTAATCCCCCATACATACAACATGATGCCTAATCCCCCATACCTACTCTATTATATCTAATCCCCCATACCTACTCTATTATGTCTAATCCCCCATACCTACTACATGATGTCTAAAACCCCATTCCTACTCTATTACATCTAATCCCCCATACCTACTCTATTATATCTAATCCCCCATATCTATTCTATTACATCTAATCCCCCATACATACAACATGATGTCTAATCCAACGATACCTACTATATTATATCTAATCCCCCATATCTACTTTATTATATCTAATCCCCCATATCTACTCTATTACATCTAATCCCCCATACATACTACATGATGTCAAATCCAACAATACCTACTATATTACATCTAATCCCCCATATCTACTCTATTACATCTAATCCCCCATACCTACTCTATTACATCTAATCCCCCATACCTACTCTATTACAGCTAATCCCCCATACCTACTCTATTACATCTAATCCCCCATACCTACTCTATTACATCTAATCCCCCATACCTACTCTATTATATCTAATCCCCCATACATACAACATGATGTCTAATCCAACGATACCTACTATATTATATCTAATCCCCCATATCTACTCTATTATCTCTAATCCCCCATATCTACTCTATTACATCTAATCCCCCATACCTACTCTATTACATCTAATCCCCCATACCTACTCTATTATACCTACTCTATTACATCTAATCCCCCATACCTACTCTATTATATCTACTCCCCCATACCTACTCTATTACATCTAATCCCCCATATCTACTCTATTACATCTAATCCCCCATATCTACTCTATTACATCTAATCCCCCATACCTACTCTATTACATCTAATCCCCCATATCTACTCTATTATATCTAATCCCCCATATCTACTCTATTACATGTAATCCCCCATACCTACTCTATTACATCTACTCCCCCATACCTACTCTATTACATCTACTCTATTATATCTAATCCCCCATACCTACTCTATTACATCTAATCCCCCATACCTACTCTATTATATCTAATCCCCCATACCTACTCTTTATATCTAATCCCCCATATCTACTCTATTACATGTAATCCCCCATACCTACTCTATTACATCTAATCCCCCATACCTACTCTATTATACCTACTCTATTACATCTAATCCCCCATACCTACTCTATTATATCTACTCCCCCATACCTACTCTATTACATCTAATCCCCCATATCTACTCTATTACATCTAATCCCCATATCTACTCTATTACATCTAATCCCCCATACCTACTCCATTACATCTAATCCCCCATATCTACTCTATTATATCTAATCCCCCATATCTACTCTATTACATGTAATCCCCCATACCTACTCTATTACATCTACTCCCCCATACCTACTCTATTATATCTATTCCCCCATACCTACTCTATTATATCTAATCCCCCATACCTACTCTATTACATCTAATCTCCCATACCTACTCTATTATATCTAATCCCCCATACCTACTCTTTATATCTAATCCCCCATATCTACTCTATTACATGTAATCCCCCATACCTACTCTATTACATCTAATCCCCCATACCTACTCTATTACATCTAATCCCCCATACCTACTCTATTACATCTAATCCCCCATACCTACTCTATTACAGCTAATCCCCCATACCTACTCTATTACATCTAATCCCCCATACCTACTCTATTACATCTACTCCCCCATACCTACTCTATTACATGTAATCCCCCATACCTACTCTATTATATCTACTACCCCATACCTACTCTATTATATCCAATCCCCCATACCTACTCTTTATATCTAATCCCCCATACATACAACATGATGTCTAATCCCCCATATCTACTCTATTACATCTAATCCCCCATATCTACTCTATTACATGTAATCCCCCATACCTACTCTATTACATCTACTCCCCCATACCTACTCTATTATATCTACTCCCCAAAACCTACTCTATTATATCCAATCCCCCATACCTACTCTTTATATCTAATCCCCCATACATACAACATGATGTCTAATCCCCCATACCTACTCTATTACATCTAATCCCCCATACCTACTCTATTATATCTAATCCCCCATACATACAACATGATGCCTAATCCCCCATACCTACTCTATTATATCTAATCCCCCATACCTACTCTATTATGTCTAATCCCCCATACCTACTACATGATGTCTAAAACCCCATTCCTACTCTATTACATCTAATCCCCCATACCTACTCTATTATATCTAATCCCCCATATCTATTCTATTACATCTAATCCCCCATACATACAACATGATGTCTAATCCAACGATACCTACTATATTATATCTAATCCCCCATATCTACTTTATTATATCTAATCCCCCATATCTACTCTATTACATCTAATCCCCCATACATACTACATGATGTCAAATCCAACAATACCTACTATATTACATCTAATCCCCCATATCTACTCTATTACATCTAATCCCCCATACCTACTCTATTACATCTAATCCCCCATACCTACTCTATTACAGCTAATCCCCCATACCTACTCTATTACATCTAATCCCCCATACCTACTCTATTACATCTAATCCCCCATACCTACTCTATTATATCTAATCCCCCATACATACAACATGATGTCTAATCCAACGATACCTACTATATTATATCTAATCCCCCATATCTACTCTATTATCTCTAATCCCCCATATCTACTCTATTACATCTAATCCCCCATACCTACTCTATTACATCTAATCCCCCATACCTACTCTATTATACCTACTCTATTACATCTAATCCCCCATACCTACTCTATTATATCTACTCCCCCATACCTACTCTATTACATCTAATCCCCCATATCTACTCTATTACATCTAATCCCCCATATCTACTCTATTACATCTAATCCCCCATACCTACACTATTACATCTAATCCCCCATATCTACTCTATTATATCTAATCCCCCATATCTACTCTATTACATGTAATCCCCCATACCTACTCTATTACATCTACTCCCCCATACCTACTCTATTACATCTACTCTATTATATCTAATCCCCCATACCTACTCTATTACATCTAATCCCCCATACCTACTCTATTATATCTAATCCCCCATACCTACTCTTTATATCTAATCCCCCATATCTACTCTATTACATGTAATCCCCCATACCTACTCTATTACATCTAATCCCCCATACCTACTCTATTATACCTACTCTATTACATCTAATCCCCCATACCTACTCTATTATATCTACTCCCCCATACCTACTCTATTACATCTAATCCCCCATATCTACTCTATTACATCTAATCCCCATATCTACTCTATTACATCTAATCCCCCATACCTACTCTATTACATCTAATCCCCCATATCTACTCTATTATATCTAATCCCCCATATCTACTCTATTACATGTAATCCCCCATACCTACTCTATTACATCTACTCCCCCATACCTACTCTATTATATCTATTCCCCCATACCTACTCTATTATATCTAATCCCCCATACCTACTCTATTACATCTAATCTCCCATACCTACTCTATTATATCTAATCCCCCATACCTACTCTTTATATCTAATCCCCCATATCTACTCTATTACATGTAATCCCCCATACCTACTCTATTACATCTAATCCCCCATACCTACTCTATTACATCTAATCCCCCATACCTACTCTATTACATCTAATCCCCCATACCTACTCTATTACAGCTAATCCCCCATACCTACTCTATTACATCTAATCCCCCATACCTACTCTATTACATCTAATCCCCCATACCTACTCTATTATATCTAATCCCCCATACATACAACATGATGTCTAATCCAACGATACCTACTATATTATATCTAATCCCCCATATCTACTCTATTATCTCTAATCCCCCATATCTACTCTATTACATCTAATCCCCCATACCTACTCTATTACATCTAATCCCCCATACCTACTCTATTATACCTACTCTATTACATCTAATCCCCCATACCTACTCTATTATATCTACTCCCCCATACCTACTCTATTACATCTAATCCCCCATATCTACTCTATTACATCTAATCCCCCATATCTACTCTATTACATCTAATCCCCCATACCTACTCTATTACATCTAATCCCCCATATCTACTCTATTATATCTAATCCCCCATATCTACTCTATTACATGTAATCCCCCATACCTACTCTATTACATCTACTCCCCCATACCTACTCTATTACATCTACTCTATTATATCTAATCCCCCATACCTACTCTATTACATCTAATCCCCCATACCTACTCTATTATATCTAATCCCCCATACCTACTCTTTATATCTAATCCCCCATATCTACTCTATTACATGTAATCCCCCATACCTACTCTATTACATCTAATCCCCCATACCTACTCTATTATACCTACTCTATTACATCTAATCCCCCATACCTACTCTATTATATCTACTCCCCCATACCTACTCTATTACATCTAATCCCCCATATCTACTCTATTACATCTAATCCCCATATCTACTCTATTACATCTAATCCCCCATACCTACTCTATTACATCTAATCCCCCATATCTACTCTATTATATCTAATCCCCCATATCTACTCTATTACATGTAATCCCCCATACCTACTCTATTACATCTACTCCCCCATACCTACTCTATTATATCTATTCCCCCATACCTACTCTATTATATCTAATCCCCCATACCTACTCTATTACATCTAATCTCCCATACCTACTCTATTATATCTAATCCCCCATACCTACTCTTTATATCTAATCCCCCATATCTACTCTATTACATGTAATCCCCCATACCTACTCTATTACATCTAATCCCCCATACCTACTCTATTACATCTAATCCCCCATACCTACTCTATTATATCTAATCCCCCATACATACAACATGATGTCTAATCCAACGATACCTACTATATTATATCTAATCCCCCATATCTACTCTATTATCTCTAATCCCCCATATCTACTCTATTACATCTAATCCCCCATACCTACTCTATTACATCTAATCCCCCATACCTACTCTATTACATCTAATCCCCCATACCTACTCTATTATATCTAATCCCCCATACCTACTCTTTATATCTAATCCCCCATATCTACTCTATTACATGTAATCCCCCATACATACTCTATTACATCTAATCCCCCATACCTACTCTATTACATCTAATCCCCCATACATACAACATGATGTCTAATCCCCCATATCTACTCTATTATATCTACTCCCCCATAACTACTCTATTACATCTAATCCCCCATACCTACTCAGTTATATCTAATCCCCCATATCTACTCTATTACATCTAATCCCCCATACATACAACATGATGTCTAATCCAACGATACCTACTATATTATATCTAATCCCCCATATCTAATATATTATATCTGATCCCCCATATCTACTCTATTACATCTAATCCCCCATATATACTACATGATGTCTAATCCAACAATACCTACTCTATTACATCTAATCCCCCATATCTACTCTATTACATCCAATCCCCCATACCTACTCTATTACATCTAATCCCCCATACCTACTCTATTACATCTAATCCCCCATACCTACTCTATTACATCTAATCCCCCATACCTACTCTATTACATCTAATCCCCCACACCTACTCTATTATATCTAATCCCCCATACCTACTCTTTATATCTAATCCCCCATATCTACTCTATTACATGTAATCCCCCATACCTACTCTATTACATCTAATCCCCCATACCTACTCTATTACATCTAATCCCCCATACCTACTCTATTACATCTAATCCCCCATACATACAACATGATGTCTAATCCCCCATATCTACTCTATTATATCTACTCCCCCATAACTACTCTATTACATCTAATCCCCCATACCTACTCTATTATATCTAATCCCCCATATCTACTCTATTACATCTAATCCCCCATACCTACTCTTTTACATCTAATCCCCCATACCTACTCTATTACATCTAATCCCCCATACCTACTCTATTACATGTAATCCCCCATACCTACTCTATTACAGCTAATCCCCCATACCTACTCTATTACATCTAATCCCCCATACCTACTCTATTATATCTAATCCCCCATACATACAACATGATGTCTAATCCAACGATACCTACTATATTATATCTAATCCACCATATCTACTCTATTATATCTAATCCCCCATATCTACTCTATTACATCTAATCCCCCATACCTACTCTATTACATCTAATCCCCCATACCTACTCTATTACATCTAATCCCCCATACCTACTCTATTACATCTAATCCCCCATACCTACTCTATTACATGTAATCCCCCATACCTACTCTATTACAGCTAATCCCCCATACCTACTCTATTACATCTAATCCCCCATACCTACTCTATTATATCTAATCCCCCATACATACAACATGATGTCTAATCCAACGATACCTACTATATTATATCTAATCCCCCATATCTACTCTATTATATCTAATCCCCCATATCTACTCTGTTACATCTAATCCCCCATACCTACTCTATTACATCTAATCCCCCATACCTACTCTATTACATCTAATCCCCCATACCTACTCTATTACATCTAATCCCCCATACCTACTCTATTACATCTAATCCCCCATACCTACTCTATTACATCTAATCCCCATACCTACTCTATTACATCTAAACCCCATACCTACTCTATTACATCTAATCCCCCATACCTACTCTATTACATCTAATCCCCCATATCTACTCTATTACATCTAATCCCCCATACCTACTCTATTACATCTAATCCCCCATACCTACTCTATTACATCTAATCCCCCATACCTACTCTATTACATCTAATCCCCCATACCTACTCTATTACATCTAATCCCCCATACCTACTCTATTACATCTAATCCCCCATACATACAACATGATGCCTAATCCCCCATACCTACTCTATTACATCTAATCCCCCATACCTACTCTATTATGTCTAATCCCCCATACCTACTCTATTACATCTAATCCCCCATACCTACTCTATTACATCTAATCCCCCATACATACAACATGATGCCTAATCCCCCATACCTACTCTATTATATCTAATCCCCCATACCTACTCTATTATGTCTAATCCCCCATACCTACTACATGATGTCTAAAACCCCATTCCTACTCTATTACATCTAATCCCCCATACCTACTCTATTATATCTAATCCCCCATATCTATTCTATTATATCTAATCCCCCATACATACATGATGTCAAATCCAACAATACCTACTATATTACATCTAATCCCCCATATCTACTCTATTATCTCTAATCCCCCATATCTACTCTATTACATCTAATCCCCCATACCTACTCTATTACATCTAATCCCCCATACCTACTCTATTATACCTACTCTATTACATCTAATCCCCCATACCTACTCTATTATATCTACTCCCCCATACCTACTCTATTATATCTACTCCCCCATACCTACTCTATTATATCTAATCCCCCATACCTACTCTATTACATCTAATCCCCCATACCTACTCTATTATATCTAATCCCCCATATCTACTCTATTACATGTAATCCCCCATACCTACTCTATTACATCTACTCCCCCATACTTACTCTATTATATCTACTCCCCCATACCTACTCTATTATATCTAATCCCCCATACCTACTCTATTACATCTAATCCCCCATACCTACTCTATTATATCTAATCCCCCATACCTACTCTTTATATCTAATCCCCCATATCTATTCTATTACATGTAATCCCCCATACCTACTCTATTACATCTAATCCCCCATACCTACTCTATTATACCTACTCTATTACATCTAATCCCCCATACCTACTCTATTATATCTACTCCCCCATACCTACTCTATTACATCTAATCCCCCATATCTACTCTATTACATCTAATCCCCATATCTACTCTATTACATCTAATCCCCCATACCTACTCTATTACATCTAATCCCCCATATCTACTCTATTATATCTAATCCCCCATATCTACTCTATTACATGTAATCCCCCATACCTACTCTATTACATCTAATCCCCCATACCTACTCTATTATGTCTAATCCCCCATACCTACTACATGATGTCTAAAACCCCATACCTACTCTATTACATCTAATCCCCCATACCTACTCTATTATATCTACTCCCCCATACCTACTCTATTACATCTAATCCCCCATATCTACTCTATTACATCTAATCCCCATATCTACTCTATTACATCTAATCCCCCATACCTACTCTATTACATCTAATCCCCCATATCTACTCTATTATATCTAATCCCCCATATCTACTCTATTACATGTAATCCCCCATACCTACTCTATTACATCTACTCCCCCATACCTACTCTATTATATCTATTCCCCCATACCTACTCTATTATATCTAATCCCCCATACCTACTCTATTACATCTAATCTCCCATACCTACTCTATTATATCTAATCCCCCATACCTACTCTTTATATCTAATCCCCCATATCTACTCTATTACATGTAATCCCCCATACCTACTCTATTACATCTAATCCCCCATACCTACTCTATTACATCTAATCCCCCATACCTACTCTATTACATCTAATCCCCCATACATACAACATGATGTCTAATCCCCCATATCTACTCTATTATATCTACTCCCCCATAACTACTCTATTACATCTAATCCCCCATACCTACTCTATTATATCTAATCCCCCATATCTACTCTATTACATCTAATCCCCCATACATACAACATGATGTCTAATCCAACGATACCTACTATATTATATCTAATCCCCCATATCTACTATATTATATCTGATCCCCCATATCTACTCTATTACATCTAATCCCCCATACATACTACATGATGTCTAATCCAACAATACCTACTCTATTACATCTAATCCCCCATATCTACTCTATTACATCCAATCCCCCATACCTACTCTATTACATCTAATCCCCCATACCTACTCTATTACATCTAATCCCCCATACCTACTCTATCACATCTAATCCCCCATACCTACTCTATTACATCTAATCCCCCATACCTACTCTATTACATCTAATCCCCCATACCTACTCTATTACATCTAATCCCCCATACCTACTCTATTATATCTAATCCCCCATACCTACTCTATTATATCTAATCCCCAATACATACAACATGATGTCTAATCCAACGATACCTACTATATTATATCTAATCCCCCATATCTACTCTATTATCTCTAATCCCCCATATCTACTCTATTGCATCTAATCCCCCATACCTACTCTATTTCATCTAATCCCCCATACCTACTCTATTACATCTAATCCCCCATACCTACTCTATTACATCTAATCCCCCATACCTACTCTATTATATCTAATCCCCCATACATACAACATGATGTCTAATCCAACGATACCTACTATATTATATCTAATCCCCCATATCTACTCTATTATCTCTAATCCCCCATATCTACTCTATTACATCTAATCCCCCATACCTACTCTATTACATCTAATCCCCCATACCTACTCTATTACATCTAATCCCCCATACCTACTCTATTACATCTAATCCCCCATACCTACTCTATTATACCTACTCTATTACATCTAATCCCCCATACCTACTCTATTATATCTAATCCCCCATACCTACTCTTTATATCTAATCCCCCATATCTACTCTATTACATGTAATCCCCCATACATACTCTATTACATCTAATCCCCCATACCTACTCTATTACATCTAATCCCCCATACATACAACATGATGTCTAATCCACCATATCTACTCTATTATATCTACTCCCCCATAACTACTCTATTACATCTAATCCCCCATACCTACTCAGTTATATCTAATCCCCCATATCTACTCTATTACATCTAATCCCCCATACATACAACATGATGTCTAATCCAACGATACCTACTATATTATATCTAATCCCCCATATCTAATATATTATATCTGATCCCCCATATCTACTCTATTACATCTAATCCCCCATACATACTACATGATGTCTAATCCAACAATACCTACTCTATTACATCTAATCCCCCATATCTACTCTATTACATCCAATCCCCCATACCTACTCTATTACATCTAATCCCCCACACCTACTCTATTATATCTAATCCCCCATACCTACTCTTTATATCTAATCCCCCATATCTACTCTATTACATGTAATCCCCCATACCTACTCTATTACATCTAATCCCCCATACCTACTCTATTACATCTAATCCCCCATACCTACTCTATTACATCTAATCCCCCATACATACAACATGATGTCTAATCCCCCATATCTACTCTATTATATCTACTCCCCCATAACTACTCTATTACATCTAATCCCCCATACCTACTCTATTATATCTAATCCCCCATATCTACTCTATTACATCTAATCCCCCATACCTACTCTATTACATCTAATCCCCCATACCTACTCTATTACATCTAATCCCCCATACCTACTCTATTACATGTAATCCCCCATACCTACTCTATTACAGCTAATCCCCCATACCTACTCTATTACATCTAATCCCCCATACCTACTCTATTACATCTAATCCCCCATACCTACTCTATTACATGTAATCCCCCATACCTACTCTATTACAGCTAATCCCCCATACCTACTCTATTACATCTAATCCCCCATACCTACTCTATTATATCTAATCCCCCATACATACAACATGATGTCTAATCCAACGATACCTACTATATTATATCTAATCCACCATATCTACTCTATTATATCTAATCCCCCATACCTACTCTATTACATCTAATCCCCCATACCTACTCTATTACATCTAATCCCCCATACCTACTCTATTACATCTAATCCCCCATACCTACTCTATTACATGTAATCCCCCATACCTACTCTATTACAGCTAATCCCCCATACCTACTCTATTACATCTAATCCCCCATACCTACTCTATTATATCTAATCCCCCAAACATACAACATGATGTCTAATCCAACGATACCTACTATATTATATCTAATCCCCCATACCTACTCTATTACATGTAATCCCCCATACCTACTCTATTACAGCTAATCCCCCATACCTACTCTATTACATCTAATCCCCCATACCTACTCTATTACATCTAATCCCCCATACCTACTCTATTACATCTAATCCCCCATACCTACTCTATTACATCTAATCCCCCATACCTACTCTATTACATCTAATCCCCATACCTACTCTATTACATCTAAACCCCATACCTACTCTATTACATCTAATCCCCCATACCTACTCTATTACATCTAATCCCCCATATCTACTCTATTACATCTAATCCCCCATACCTACTCTATTACATCTAATCCCCCATACCTACTCTATTACATCTAATCCCCCATACCTACTCTATTACATCTAATCCCCCATACCTACTCTATTACATCTAATCCCCCATACATACAACATGATGCCTAATCCCCCATACCTACTCTATTACATCTAATCCCCCATACCTACTCTATTATGTCTAATCCCCCATACCTACTCTATTATGTCTAATCCCCCATACCTACTCTATTACATCTAATCCCCCATACCTACTCTATTACATCTAATCCCCCATACATACAACATGATGCCTAATCCCCCATACCTACTCTATTATATCTAATCCCCCATACCTACTCTATTATGTCTAATCCCCCATACCTACTACATGATGTCTAAAACCCCATTCCTACTCTATTACATCTAATCCCCCATACCTACTCTATTATATCTAATCCCCCATATCTATTCTATTACATCTAATCCCCCATACATACAACATGATGTCTAATCCAACGATACCTACTATATTATATCTAATCCCCCATATCTACTTTATTATATCTAATCCCCCATATCTACTCTATTACATCTAATCCCCCATACATACTACATGATGTCAAATCCAACAATACCTACTATATTACATCTAATCCCCCATATCTACTCTATTACATCTAATCCCCCATACCTACTCTATTACATCTAATCCCCCATACCTACTCTATTACATGTAATCCCCCATACCTACTATATTACAGCTAATCCCCCATACCTACTCTATTACATCTAATCCCCCATACCTACTCTATTATATCTAATCCCCCATACATACAACATGATGTCTAATCCAACGATACCTACTATATTATATCTAATCCCCCATATCTACTCTATTATCTCTAATCCCCCATATCTACTCTATTACATCTAATCCCCCATACCTACTCTATTACATCTAATCCCCCATACCTACTCTATTATACCTACTCTATTACATCTAATCCCCCATACCTACTCTATTATATCTACTCCCCCATACCTACTCTATTACATCTAATCCCCCATATCTACTCTATTACATCTAATCCCCCATATCTACTCTATTACATCTAATCCCCCATACCTACTCTATTACATCTAATCCCCCATATCTACTCTATTATATCTAATCCCCCATATCTACTCTATTACATGTAATCCCCCATACCTACTCTATTACATCTAATCCCCATACCTACTCTATTACATCTAAACCCCATACCTACTCTATTACATCTAATCCCCCATACCTACTCTATTACATCTAATCCCCCATATCTACTCTATTACATCTAATCCCCCATACCTACTCTATTACATCTAATCCCCCATACCTACTCTATTACATCTAATCCCCCATACCTACTCTATTACATCTAATCCCCCATACCTACTCTATTACATCTAATCCCCCATACCTACTCTATTACATCTAATCCCCCATACATACAACATGATGCCTAATCCCCCATACCTACTCTATTACATCTAATCCCCCATACCTACTCTATTATGTCTAATCCCCCATACCTACTCTATTACATCTAATCCCCCATACCTACTCTATTACATCTAATCCCCCATACATACAACATGATGCCTAATCCCCCATACCTACTCTATTATATCTAATCCCCCATACCTACTCTATTATGTCTAATCCCCCATACCTACTACATGATGTCTAAAACCCCATTCCTACTCTATTACATCTAATCCCCCATACCTACTCTATTATATCTAATCCCCCATATCTATTCTATTATATCTAATCCCCCATACATACATGATGTCAAATCCAACAATACCTACTATATTACATCTAATCCCCCATATCTACTCTATTATCTCTAATCCCCCATATCTACTCTATTACATCTAATCCCCCATACCTACTCTATTACATCTAATCCCCCATACCTACTCTATTATACCTACTCTATTACATCTAATCCCCCATACCTACTCTATTATATCTACTCCCCCATACCTACTCTATTATATCTACTCCCCCATACCTACTCTATTATATCTAATCCCCCATACCTACTCTATTACATCTAATCCCCCATACCTACTCTATTATATCTAATCCCCCATATCTACTCTATTACATGTAATCCCCCATACCTACTCTATTACATCTACTCCCCCATACTTACTCTATTATATCTACTCCCCCATACCTACTCTATTATATCTAATCCCCCATACCTACTCTATTACATCTAATCCCCCATACCTACTCTATTATATCTAATCCCCCATACCTACTCTTTATATCTAATCCCCCATATCTATTCTATTACATGTAATCCCCCATACCTACTCTATTACATCTAATCCCCCATACCTACTCTATTATACCTACTCTATTACATCTAATCCCCCATACCTACTCTATTATATCTACTCCCCCATACCTACTCTATTACATCTAATCCCCCATATCTACTCTATTACATCTAATCCCCATATCTACTCTATTACATCTAATCCCCCATACCTACTCTATTACATCTAATCCCCCATATCTACTCTATTATATCTAATCCCCCATATCTACTCTATTACATGTAATCCCCCATACCTACTCTATTACATCTAATCCCCCATACCTACTCTATTATGTCTAATCCCCCATACCTACTACATGATGTCTAAAACCCCATACCTACTCTATTACATCTAATCCCCCATACCTACTCTATTATATCTACTCCCCCATACCTACTCTATTACATCTAATCCCCCATATCTACTCTATTACATCTAATCCCCATATCTACTCTATTACATCTAATCCCCCATACCTACTCTATTACATCTAATCCCCCATATCTACTCTATTATATCTAATCCCCCATATCTACTCTATTACATGTAATCCCCCATACCTACTCTATTACATCTACTCCCCCATACCTACTCTATTATATCTATTCCCCCATACCTACTCTATTATATCTAATCCCCCATACCTACTCTATTACATCTAATCTCCCATACCTACTCTATTATATCTAATCCCCCATACCTACTCTTTATATCTAATCCCCCATATCTACTCTATTACATGTAATCCCCCATACCTACTCTATTACATCTAATCCCCCATACCTACTCTATTACATCTAATCCCCCATACCTACTCTATTACATCTAATCCCCCATACATACAACATGATGTCTAATCCCCCATATCTACTCTATTATATCTACTCCCCCATAACTACTCTATTACATCTAATCCCCCATACCTACTCTATTATATCTAATCCCCCATATCTACTCTATTACATCTAATCCCCCATACATACAACATGATGTCTAATCCAACGATACCTACTATATTATATCTAATCCCCCATATCTACTATATTATATCTGATCCCCCATATCTACTCTATTACATCTAATCCCCCATACATACTACATGATGTCTAATCCAACAATACCTACTCTATTACATCTAATCCCCCATATCTACTCTATTACATCCAATCCCCCATACCTACTCTATTACATCTAATCCCCCATACCTACTCTATTACATCTAATCCCCCATACCTACTCTATCACATCTAATCCCCCATACCTACTCTATTACATCTAATCCCCCATACCTACTCTATTACATCTAATCCCCCATACCTACTCTATTACATCTAATCCCCCATACCTACTCTATTATATCTAATCCCCCATACCTACTCTATTATATCTAATCCCCAATACATACAACATGATGTCTAATCCAACGATACCTACTATATTATATCTAATCCCCCATACCTACTCTATTACATCTAATCCCCCATACCTACTCTATTATACCTACTCTATTACATCTAATCCCCCATACCTACTCTATTATATCTAATCCCCCATACCTACTCTTTATATCTAATCCCCCATATCTACTCTATTACATGTAATCCCCCATACATACTCTATTACATCTAATCCCCCATACCTACTCTATTACATCTAATCCCCCATACATACAACATGATGTCTAATCCACCATATCTACTCTATTATATCTACTCCCCCATAACTACTCTATTACATCTAATCCCCCATACCTACTCAGTTATATCTAATCCCCCATATCTACTCTATTACATCTAATCCCCCATACATACAACATGATGTCTAATCCAACGATACCTACTATATTATATCTAATCCCCCATATCTAATATATTATATCTGATCCCCCATATCTACTCTATTACATCTAATCCCCCATACATACTACATGATGTCTAATCCAACAATACCTACTCTATTACATCTAATCCCCCATATCTACTCTATTACATCCAATCCCCCATACCTACTCTATTACATCTAATCCCCCACACCTACTCTATTATATCTAATCCCCCATACCTACTCTTTATATCTAATCCCCCATATCTACTCTATTACATGTAATCCCCCATACCTACTCTATTACATCTAATCCCCCATACCTACTCTATTACATCTAATCCCCCATACCTACTCTATTACATCTAATCCCCCATACATACAACATGATGTCTAATCCCCCATATCTACTCTATTATATCTACTCCCCCATAACTACTCTATTACATCTAATCCCCCATACCTACTCTATTATATCTAATCCCCCATATCTACTCTATTACATCTAATCCCCCATACCTACTCTATTACATCTAATCCCCCATACCTACTCTATTACATCTAATCCCCCATACCTACTCTATTACATGTAATCCCCCATACCTACTCTATTACAGCTAATCCCCCATACCTACTCTATTACATCTAATCCCCCATACCTACTCTATTACATCTAATCCCCCATACCTACTCTATTACATGTAATCCCCCATACCTACTCTATTACAGCTAATCCCCCATACCTACTCTATTACATCTAATCCCCCATACCTACTCTATTATATCTAATCCCCCATACATACAACATGATGTCTAATCCAACGATACCTACTATATTATATCTAATCCACCATATCTACTCTATTATATCTAATCCCCCATACCTACTCTATTACATCTAATCCCCCATACCTACTCTATTACATCTAATCCCCCATACCTACTCTATTACATCTAATCCCCCATACCTACTCTATTACATGTAATCCCCCATACCTACTCTATTACAGCTAATCCCCCATACCTACTCTATTACATCTAATCCCCCATACCTACTCTATTATATCTAATCCCCCAAACATACAACATGATGTCTAATCCAACGATACCTACTATATTATATCTAATCCCCCATACCTACTCTATTACATGTAATCCCCCATACCTACTCTATTACAGCTAATCCCCCATACCTACTCTATTACATCTAATCCCCCATACCTACTCTATTACATCTAATCCCCCATACCTACTCTATTACATCTAATCCCCCATACCTACTCTATTACATCTAATCCCCCATACCTACTCTATTACATCTAATCCCCATACCTACTCTATTACATCTAAACCCCATACCTACTCTATTACATCTAATCCCCCATACCTACTCTATTACATCTAATCCCCCATATCTACTCTATTACATCTAATCCCCCATACCTACTCTATTACATCTAATCCCCCATACCTACTCTATTACATCTAATCCCCCATACCTACTCTATTACATCTAATCCCCCATACATACAACATGATGCCTAATCCCCCATACCTACTCTATTACATCTAATCCCCCATACCTACTCTATTATGTCTAATCCCCCATACCTACTCTATTATGTCTAATCCCCCATACCTACTCTATTACATCTAATCCCCCATACCTACTCTATTACATCTAATCCCCCATACATACAACATGATGCCTAATCCCCCATACCTACTCTATTATATCTAATCCCCCATACCTACTCTATTATGTCTAATCCCCCATACCTACTACATGATGTCTAAAACCCCATTCCTACTCTATTACATCTAATCCCCCATACCTACTCTATTATATCTAATCCCCCATATCTATTCTATTACATCTAATCCCCCATACATACAACATGATGTCTAATCCAACGATACCTACTATATTATATCTAATCCCCCATATCTACTTTATTATATCTAATCCCCCATATCTACTCTATTACATCTAATCCCCCATACATACTACATGATGTCAAATCCAACAATACCTACTATATTACATCTAATCCCCCATATCTACTCTATTACATCTAATCCCCCATACCTACTCTATTACATCTAATCCCCCATACCTACTCTATTACATGTAATCCCCCATACCTACTATATTACAGCTAATCCCCCATACCTACTCTATTACATCTAATCCCCCATACCTACTCTATTATATCTAATCCCCCATACATACAACATGATGTCTAATCCAACGATACCTACTATATTATATCTAATCCCCCATATCTACTCTATTATCTCTAATCCCCCATATCTACTCTATTACATCTAATCCCCCATACCTACTCTATTACATCTAATCCCCCATACCTACTCTATTATACCTACTCTATTACATCTAATCCCCCATACCTACTCTATTATATCTACTCCCCCATACCTACTCTATTACATCTAATCCCCCATATCTACTCTATTACATCTAATCCCCCATATCTACTCTATTACATCTAATCCCCCATACCTACTCTATTACATCTAATCCCCCATATCTACTCTATTATATCTAATCCCCCATATCTACTCTATTACATGTAATCCCCCATACCTACTCTATTACATCTACTCCCCCATACCTACTCTATTATATCTACTCCCCCATACCTACTCTATTATATCTAAACCCCCATACCTACTCTATTACATCTAATCCCCCATACCTACTCTATTATATCTAATCCCCCATACCTACTCTTTATATCTAATCCCCCATATCTACTCTATTACATGTAATCCCCCATACCTACTCTATTACATCTAATCCCCCATACCTACTCTATTATACCTACTCTATTACATCTAATCCCCCATACCTACTCTATTATATCTACTCCCCCATACCTACTCTATTACATCTAATCCCCCATATCTACTCTATTACATCTAATCCCCCATACATACAACATGATGTCTAATCCAACGATACCTACTATATTATATCTAATCCCCCATATCTACTTTATTATATCTAATCCACCATATCTACTCTATTACATCTAATCCCCAATACATACTACATGATGTCAAATCCAACAATACCTACTATATTACATCTAATCCCCCATATCTACTCTATTACATCTAATCCCCCATACCTACTCTATTACATCTAATCCCCCATACCTACTCTATTACATGTAATCCCCCATACCTACTCTATTACAGCTAATCACCCATACCTACTCTATTACATCTAATCCCCCATAACTACTCTATTATATCTAATCCCCCATACATACAACATGATGTCTAATCCAACGATACCTACTATATTATATCTAATCCCCCATTTCTACTCTATTATATCTAATCCCCCATATCTACTCTATTACATCTAATCCCCCATACCTACTCTATTACATCTAATCCCCCATACCTACTGTATTACATCTAATCCCCCATACCTACTCTATTACATCTAATCCCCCATACCTACTCTATTACATCTAATCCCCCATACCTACTCTATTACATCTAATCCCCCATACCTACTCTATTACATCTAATCCCCCATACCTACTCTATTACATCTAATCCCCCATATCTACTCTATTATATCTAATCCCCCATACCTACTCTATTATATCTAATCCCCCATACCTACTCTATTATGTCTAATCCCCCATACCTACTCTATTACATCTAATCCCCCATACCTACTCTATTACATCTAATCCCCCATACATACAACATGATGCCTAATCCCCCATACCTACTCTATTATATCTAATCCCCCATACCTACTCTATTATGTCTAATCCCCCATACCTACTACATGATGTCTAAAACCCCATACCTACTCTATTACATCTAATCCCCCATACCTACTCTATTATATCTAATCCCCCATATCTAATATATTACATCTAATCCCCCATACATACAACATGATGTCTAATCCAACGATACCTACTCTATTACATCTAATCCCCCATACCTACTCTATTACATGTAATCCCCCATACCTACTCTATTACAGCTAATCCCCCATACCTACTCTCTTACATCTAATCCCCCATACCTACTCTATTATATCTAATCCCCCATACATACAACATGATGTCTAATCCAACGATACCTACTATATTATATCTAATCCCCCATATCTACTCTATTATATCTAATCCCCCATATCTACTCTATTACATCTAATCCCCCATACCTACTCTATTACATATAATCCCCCATACCTACTCTATTACATCTAATCCCCCATACCTACTCTATTACATCTAATCCCCCATACCTACTCTATTACATCTAATCCCCCATACCTACTCTATTACATCTAATCCCCCATACCTACTCTATTACATCTAATCCCCCATACCTACTCTATTACATCTAATCCCCCATACCTACTCTATTACATCTAATCCCCCATATCTACTCTATTATATCTAATCCCCCATACCTACTCTATTATGTCTAATCCCCCATACCTACTCTATTACATCTAATCCCCCATACCTACTCTATTACATCTAATCCCCCATACATACAACATGATGCCTAATCCCCCATATCTACTCTATTATATCTACTCCCCCATAACTACTCTATTACATCTAATCCCCCATACCTACTCTATTATATCTAATCCCCCATATCTACTCTATTACATGTAATCCCCCATACCTACGCTATTACATCTACTCCCCCATACCTACTCTATTATATCTACTCCCCCATACCTACTCTATTATATCTAATCCCCCATACCTACTCTATTACAGCTAATCCCCCATACCTACTCGATTACATCTAATCCCCCATACCTACTCTATTATATCTAATCCCCCATATCTACTCTATTACATCTAATCCCCCATACATACAACATGATGTCTATTCCAACGATACCTACTATATTATATCTAATCCCCCATATCTACTCTATTATATCTAATCCCCCATATCTACTCTATTACATCTAATCCCCCATACATACTACATGATGTCTAATCCAACGATACCTACTATATTATATCTAATCCCCCATATCTACTCTATTATATCTAATCCCCCATATCTACTCTATTACATCTAATCCCCCATACCTACTCTATTACATATAATCCCCCATACCTACTCTATTACATCTAATCCCCCATACCTACTCTATTACATCTAATCCCCCATACCTACTCTATTACATCTAATCCCCCATACCTACTCTATTACATCTAATCCCCCATACCTACTCTATTACATCTAATCCCCCATACCTACTCTATTACATCTAATCCCCCATACCTACTCTATTACATCTAATCCCCCATACCTACTCTATTACATCTAATCCCCCATACCTACTCTATTACATCTAATCCCCCATATCTACTCTATTATATCTAATCCCCCATACCTACTCTATTACATCTAATCCCCCATACATACAACATGATGCCTAATCCCCCATATCTACTCTATTATATCTACTCCCCCATAACTACTCTATTACATCTAATCCCCCATACCTACTCTATTATATCTAATCCCCCATATCTACTCTATTACATGTAATCCCCCATACCTACGCTATTACATCTACTCCCCCATACCTACTCTATTATATCTACTCCCCCATACCTACTCTATTATATCTAATCCCCCATACCTACTCTATTACAGCTAATCCCCCATACCTACTCGATTACATCTAATCCCCCATACCTACTCTATTATATCTAATCCCCCATATCTACTCTATTACATCTAATCCCCCATACATACAACATGATGTCTATTCCAACGATACCTACTATATTATATCTAATCCCCCATATCTACTCTATTATATCTAATCCCCCATATCTACTCTATTACATCTAATCCCCCATACATACTACATGATGTCTAATCCAACAATACCTACTCTATTACATCTAATCCCCCATATCTACTCTATTACATCCAATCCCCCATACCTACTCTATTACATCTAATCCCCCATACCTACTCTATTATATCTAATCCCCCATACCTACTCTATTATGTCTAATCCCCCATACCTACTACATGATGTCTAAAACCCCATACCTACTCTATTACATCTAATCCCCCATACCTACTCTGTTACATCTAATCCCCCATACCTACTCTATTACATCCAATCCCCCATACCTACTCTATTACATCTAATCCCCCATACCTACTCTATTATATCTAATCCCCCATACCTACTCTATTATGTCTAATCCCCCATACCTACTACATGATGTCTAAAACCCCATACCTACTCTATTACATCTAATCCCCCATACCTACTCTATTATACCTACTCTATTACATGTAATCCCCCATACCTACTCTATTACATCTAATCCCCCATACCTACTCTATTATATCTAATCTCCCATACCTAATCTATTATATCTAATCTCCCATACCTACTCTATTATATCTAATCCCCCATACCTAATCTATTACATCTAATCCCCCATACCTACTCTATAACATCTAATCCCCCATACCTACTCTATAATACCTAATCCCCCATACCTACTCTATTACATCTAATCCCCCATACCTACTCTATTATATCTAATCCCCCATATCTAATCTTTTACATCTAATCCCCCATACATACAACATGATGTCTAATCCAACGATACCTACTATATTATATCTAATCCCCCATACCTACTTTATTATATCTAATCCCCCATATCTACTCTATTACATCTAATCCCCCATACATACTACATGATGTCAAATCCAACAATACCTACTATATTACATCTAATCCCCCATATCTATTCTATTACATCTAATCCCCCATACCTACTCTATTACATCTAATCCCCCATACCTACTCTATTACAGCTAATCCCCCATACCTACTCTATTACAGCTAATCCCCCATACCTACTCTATTACATCTAATCCCCCATACCTACTCTATTACATCTAATCCCGCATACCTACTCTATTACATCTAATCCCCCATACCTACTCTATTACATCTAATCCCCCATACCTACTCTATTACATCTAATCCCCCATACCTACTCTATTACATCTAATCCCCCATACCTACTCTATTACATCTAATCCCCCATACCTACTCTATTACATCTAATCCCCCATACCTACTCTATTACATCTAATCCCCCATACCTACTCTATTACATCTAATCCCCCATACCTACCCTATTACATCTAATCCGCCATACCTACTCTATTACATCTAATCCCCCATACCTACTCTATTACATCTAATCCCCCATATCTACTCTATTACATCTAATCCCCCATATCTACTCTATTATATCTAATCCCCCATACCTACTCTATTATATCTAATCCCCCATACCTACTCTATTATGTATAATCCCCCATACCTACTCTATTACATCTAATCCCCCATACCTACTCTATTACATCTAATCCCCCATACATACAACATGATGTCTAATCCCCCATATCTACTCTATTATATCTACTCCCCCATAACTACTCTATTACAGCTAATCCCCCATACCTACTCTATTACATCTAATCCCCCATACCTACTCTATTATATCTTATCCCCCATATCTACTCTATTACATCTAATACCCATACATACAACATGATGTCTAATCCAATGATACCTACTATATTATATCTAATCCCCCATATCTACTCTATTATATCTAATCCCCCATATCTACTCTATTACATCTAATCCCCCATACATACTACATGATGTATAATCCAACAATACCTACTCTATTACATCTAATCCCCCATACCTACTCTACTATATCTAATCCCCCATATCTACTCTATTACATGTAATCCCCCATACCTACGCTATTACATCTCCTCCCCCATACCTACTCTATTATATCTACTCCCCCATACCTACTCTATTACATCTAATCCCCCATACCTACTCTATTATATCTAATCCCCCATATCTACTCTATTACATCTAATCCCCCATACATACTACATGATGTCAAATCCAACAATACCTACTATATTACATCTAATCCCCCATATCTACTCTATTACATCTAATCCCCCATACCTACTCTATTACATCTAATCCCCCATACCTACTCTATTACATCTAATCCCCCATACCTACTCTATTACAGCTAATCCCCCATACCTACTCTATTACAGCTAATCCCCCATACCTACTCTATTATATCTAATCCCCCATATCTACTCTATTACATCTAATCCCCCATACCTACTCTATTACATCTAATCCCCCATACCTACTCTATTACATCTAATCCCCCATACCTACTCTATTATATCTAATCCCCCATACATACAACATGATGTCTAATCCAACGATACCTACTATATTATATCTAATCCCACATATCTACTCTATTATATCTAATCCCCCATATCTACTCTATTACATCTAATCCCCCATACCTACTCTATTACATCTAATCCCCCATACCTACTCTATTACATCTAATCCCCCATACCTACTCTATTACATCTAATCCCCCATACCTACTCTATTACATCTAATCCCCCATACCTACTCTATTACATCTAATCCCCCATACCTACTCTATTACATCTAATCCCCCATACCTACTTTATTACATCTAATCCCCCATACCTACTTTATTACATCTAATCCCCCATACCTACTCTATTACATCTAATCCCCCATATCTACTCTATTATATCTAATCCCCCATACCTACTCTATTATATCTAATCCCCCATACCTACTCTATTATGTCTAATCCCCCATACCTACTAAATGATGTCTAAAACCCCATACCTACTCTATTACATCTAATCCCCCATACCTACTCTATTATACCTACTCTATTACATGTAATCCCCCATACCTACTCTATTACATCTAATCCCCCATACCTACTCTATTATAACTACTCCCCCATACCTACTCTATAATACCTAATCCCCCATACCTACTCTATTACATCTAATCCCCCATAGATACTACATGATGTCTAATCCAACAATACCTACTCTATTACAGCTAATCCCCCATACCTACTCTATTATATCTAATCCCCCATTTCTACTCTATTACATCTAATCCCCCATACATACTACATTATGTCTAATCCAACAATAACTACTCTATTACATCTAATCCCCCATACCTACTCTATTACATCTAATCCCCCATACCTACTCTATTACATCTAATCCCGCATACCTACTCTATTACATCTAATCCCCCATACCTACTCTATTATATCTAATCCCCCATACCTACTCTATTATGTCTAATCCTCCATACCTACTCTATTACGTCTAATCCCCATACCTACTCTATTACATCTAATCCCCCATATCTACTCTATTACATCTAATCCCCCATACATACTACATGATGTCTAATCCAACAATACCTACTCTATTACATCTAATCCCCCATATCTACTCTATTACATCTAATCCCCCATACCTACTCTATTAGATCTAATCCCCAATACCTACTCTATTACATCTAATCCCCCATACCTACTATATTACCTCTAATCCCCCATACCTACTCTATTACATCTAATCCCCCATACCTACTCTATTATATCTAATCCCCCATACCTACTCTATTATATCTAATCCCCCATACTTACTCTATTATGTCTAATCCCCCATACCTACTCTATTACATCTAATCCCCCATACCTACTCTATTACATGTAATCCCCCATACCTACTCTATTACATCTAATCCCCCATACCTACTCTATTATATCTAATCCCCCATATCTACTCTATTACATCTAATCCCCCATACATACAACATGATGTCTAATCCAACGATACCTACTATATTATATCTAATCCCCCATATCTACTCTATTATATCTAATCCCCCATATCTACTCTGATACATCTAATCCCCCATACATACTACATTATGTCTAATCCAACAATACCTACTCTATTACATCTAATCCCCCATATATACTCTATTACATCTAATCCCCCATACCTACTCTATTACATGTAATCCCCCATACCTACTCTATTACATCTAATCCCCCATACCTACTTTATTACATCTAATCCCCCATACCTACTCTATTACATCTAATCCCCCATACCTACTCTATTACATCTAATCCCCCATACCTACTCTATTACATCTAATCCCCCATACCTACTCTATTACATCTAATCCCCCATACCTACTCTATTACAGCTAATCCCCCATACCTACTCTATTACATCTAATCCCCCATACCTACTCTATTATATCTAATCTCCCATATCTACTCTATTAAATCTAATCCCCCATACATACAACATGGTGTCTAATCCAACGATACCTACTATATTATATCTAATCCC
Organism: Oncorhynchus mykiss; assembly: GCF_013265735.2. Lineage (NCBI taxonomy): Eukaryota > Metazoa > Chordata > Actinopteri > Salmoniformes > Salmonidae > Oncorhynchus > Oncorhynchus mykiss. The sequence continues at coordinate 98,765,588 of NC_048566.1, forward strand.
CCATATCTACTCTATTATATCTAATCCCCCATATCTACTCTATTACATCTAATCCCCAATACATACTACATGATGTCTAATCCAACAATACCTACTCTATTACATCTAATCCCCCCTACCTACTCTATTACATCTAATCCTCCATACCTACTCTATTACATCTAATCCCCCGTACCTACTCTATTACATCTAATCCCCCATACCTACTCTATTACATCTAATCCCCCATACCTACTCTATTACATCTAATCCCCCATACCTACTCTATTATACCTACTCTATTATATCTAATCCCCCATATCTACTCTATTACATATAATCCCCCATACCTACTCTATTATCTCTAATCCACCATACCTACTCTATTACATCTAATCCCCCATAACTACTCTATTATACCTACTCTATTATATCTACTCCCCCATACCTACTCTATTACATCTAATCCCCCATACCTACTCTATTACATCTAATCTCCCATACCTACTCTATTATACCTACTCTATTATATCTAATCCTCCATACCTACTCTATTACATCTAATCCCCCATACCTACTCTATTACATCTAATCCCCCATACCTACTCTATTACATCTAATCCCCCATACCTACTCTATTACATCTAATCCCCCATACCTACTCTATTACATCTAATCCCCCATACCTACTCTATTACATCTAATCTCCCATACCTACTCTATTATACCTACTCTATTATATCTAATCCTCCATACCTACTCAATTACATCTAATCCCCCATACCTACTCTATTACATCTAATCCCCCATACCTACTCTATTACATCTAATCCCCCATACCTACTCTATTACATCTAATCCCCCATACCTACTCTATTATGTCTAATCCCCCATACCTACCCTATTACATCTAATCCCCCATACCTACTCTATTACATCTAATCCCCCATACATACAACATGATGCCTAATCCCCCATATCTACTCTATTATATCTACTCCCCCATAACTACTCTATTACATCTAATCCCCCATACCTACTCTATTATATCTAATCCCCCATATCTACTCTATTACATGTAATCCCCCATACCTACGCTATTACATCTACTCCCCCATACCTACTCTATTATATCTACTCCCCCATACCTACTCTATTATATCTAATCCCCCATACCTACTCTATTACAGCTAATCCCCCATACCTACTCGATTACATCTAATCCCCCATACCTACTCTATTATATCTAATCCCCCATATCTACTCTATTACATCTAATCCCCCATACATACAACATGATGTCTAATCCAACGATACCTACTCTATTACATCTAATCCCCCATACCTACTCTATTACATCTAATCCCCCATACCTACTCTATTACATCTAATCCCCCATACCTACTCTATTACATCTAATCCCCCATACCTACTCTATTACATCTAATCCCCCATACCTACTCTATTACAGCTAATCCCCCATACCTACTCTATTACATCTAATCCCCCATACCTACTCTATTATATCTAATCTCCCATATCTACTCTATTAAATCTAATCCCCCATACATACAACATGGTGTCTAATCCAACGATACCTACTATATTATATCTAATCCCCCATATCTACTCTATTACATCTAATCCCCAATAAATACTACATGATGTCTAATCCAACAATACCTACTCTATTACATCTAATCCCCCATATCTACTCTATTACATCTAATCCCCCCTACCTACTCTATTACATCTAATCCTCCATACCTACTCTATTACATCTAATCCCCCATACCTACTCTATTATACCTACTCTATTATATCTAATCCCCCATATCTACTCTATTACATATAATCCCCCATACCTACTCTATTATACCTACTCTATTATATCTACTCCCCCATACATACTCTATTATATCTAATCCCCCATATCTACTCTATTACATCTAATCCCCCATACCTACTCTATTATATCGAATCCCCCATACCTACTCTATTACATATAATCCCCCATACCTACTCTATTATCTCTAATCCACCATACCTACTCTATTACATCTAATCCCCCATAACTACTCTATTATACCTACTCTATTATATCTACTCCCCCATACATACTCTATTATATCTAATCCCCCATATCTACTATATTACATCTAATCCCCCATACCTACTCTATTATATCGAATCCCCCATATCTACTCTATTATATCTAATCCCCCATATCTACTCTATTACATCTAATCCCCCATACATACTACATTATGTCTAATCCAACAATACCTACTCTATTACATCTAATCCCCCATACCTACTCTATTACATCTAATCCCCCATACCTACTCTATTACATCTAATCCCCCATACCTACTCTATTACATCTAATCCCCCATACCTACTCTATTACATCTAATCCCCCATACCTACTCTATTACATCTAATCCCCCATACCTACTCTATTACATCTAATCCCCCATACCTACTCTATTACATCTAATCCCCCATACCTACTCTATTACATCTAATCCCCCATACCTACTTAATTACATCTAATCCCCCATACCTACTCTATTACATCTAATCCCCCATACCTACTCTATTATATCTAATCCCCCATACCTACTCTATTACATCTAATCCCCCATACCTACTCTATTACATCTAATCCCCAATATCTACTCTATTACATCTAATCCCCCATACCTACTCTATTACATCTAATCCCCCATACCTACTCTATTACATCTAATCCCCCATACATACTACATGTCTAATCCAACAATACCTACTCTATTACATCTAATCCCCCATACCTACTCTATTACATCTAATCCCCCATATCTACTCTATTATATCTAATCCCCCATACCTACTCTATTATATCGAATCCCCCATACCTACTCTATTATATCTAATCCCCCATATCTACTCTATTATATCTACTCCCCAATATCTACTCTATTATATCTAATCCCCAATACCTACTATATCTAATCCCTCATACCTACTACATGATGTCTAATCCCCCATAACTACTCTGTTAGATCTAATCCCCCATACCTACTCTATTATACCTACTCTATTATATCTAATCCCCCATACCTACTCTATTACATCTAATCCCCCATATCTACTCTATTACATCTAATCCCCCATACCTACTCTATTACATCTAATCCCCCATATCTACTAGATTATATCTAATCCCCCATATCTACTAGAAGTACTGCAGGTGACTTTGCTTTGTTATTTTCAAATCATATGTTATTCTCTCACCAGTGGGAAATGAATTGGAACAGTCCTGTCCTGTTGTATTAATCTATTAAAAGTCAACCTGTCTCACTGACTGAAAACATCATACATTAGTGGCATTGAGGCCAAGTGAAACACACACAAACACACAGGCAAGCACACACGCACTGTGGGGAGTCTTTATCTCAGCAGTAGGTTAAATCTGGTGAGGCTTCAAATATGAATAGCCATTAGTTGATATAAATGGTGTCTCCCCTGTGGTCTGTAGTTGCTCTGTTCTGCTCTACTATGCTCTGTTCTGCTCTGCTTTACTATGCTCTGTTCTGCTCTACTATGCTCTGTTCTGCTCTGCTTTACCATGCTCTGTTCTGCTCTACCATACTCTGTTCTGCTCTACCATGCTCTGTTCTGCTCTACTATGCTCTGTTCTGCTCTACTATGCTCTGTTCTGCTCTACTATGCTCTGTTCTGCTCTGCTCTGCTCTGTTCTGCTCTACCATGCTCTGTTCTGCTCTACCATGCTCTGTTCTGCTCTACCATGCTCTGTTCTGCTCTACCATGCTCTGTTCTGCTCTACCATGCTCTGTTCTGCTCTACCATGCTCTGTTCTGCTCTACTATGCTCTGTTCTGCTCTACTATGCTCTGTTCTGCTCTGCTCTGTTCTGCTCTACCATGCTCTGTTCTGCTCTGTTCTGCTCTACCATGTTCTGTTCTGCTCTGTTCTGCTCTACCGTGCTCTATTCTGCTCTACCGTGCTCTGTTCTGCTCTACCGTGCTCTGTTCTGCTCTACTGTGCTCTGTTCTGCTCTACTGTGCTCTGTTCTGCTCTACTATGCTCTGTTCTGCTCTGCTCTACTATGCTCTGTTCTGCTCTACTATGCTCTGTTCTGCTCTACCGTGCTCTGTTCTGCTCTACTATGCTCTGTTCTGCTCTACTATGCTCTGCTCTGTTCTGCTCTACTATGCTCTGTTCTGCTCTGTTCTGCTCTACTATGCTCCGTTCTGCTCTACTATGCTCTGTTCTGCTCTGTTCTGCTCTACTATGCTCTGTTCTGCTCTGTTCTGCTCTACTATGCTCTGTTCTGCTCTACTATGCTCCCCCATGCTCTGTTCTGCTCTACTATGCTCTGTTCTGCTCTACTATGCTCTGTTCTGCTCTGCTCTGTTCTGCATTACTATGCTCTGTTCTGCTCTACCGTGCTCTGTTCTGCTCTACTGTGCTCTGTTCTGCTCTACCATGCTCTGTTCTGCTCTACTATGCTCTGTTCTGCTCTACCGTGCTCTGTTCTGCTCTACCATGCTCTGTTCTGCTCTACTATGCTCTGTTCTGCTCTACTATGCTCTGTTCTGCTCTGCTCTGTTCTGCTCTACTATGCTCTGTTCTGCTCTGTTCTGCTCTACTATGCTCTGTTCTGCTCTGTTCTGCTCTACTATGCTCTGTTCTGCTCTACTATGCTCTGTTCTGCTCTACTATGCTCTGTTCTGCTCTGCTCTGTTCTGCTCTACTATGCTCTGTTCTGCTCTACTATGCTCTGTTCTGCTCTGCTCTGTTCTGCTCTACTATGCTCTGTTCTGCTCTGTTCTGCTCTACTATGCTCTGTTCTGCTCTGTTCTGCTCTACTATGCTCTGTTCTGCTCTACTATGCTCTGTTCTGCTCTACTATGCTCTGTTCTGCTCTACTATGCTCTGTTCTGCTCTGCTCTGTTCTGCTCTACTATGCTCTGTTCTGCTCTACTATGCTCTGTTCTGCTCTGCTCTGTTCTGCTCTACTATGCTCTGTTCTGCTCTGTTCTGCTCTACTATGCTCTGTTCTGCTCTGTTCTGCTCTACTATGCTCTGTTCTGCTCTACTATGCTCTGTTCTGCTCTGTTCTGCTCTACTATGCTCTGTTCTGCTCTGCTCTGTTCTGCTCTACTATGCTCTGTTCTGCTCTGTTCTGCTCTACTATGCTCTGTTCTGCTCTGTTCTGCTCTACTATGCTCTGTTCTGCTCTGCTCTGTTCTGCTCTACTATGCTCTGTTCTGCTCTGTTCTGCTCTACTATGCTCTGTTCTGCTCTGTTCTGCTCTACTATGCTCTGTTCTGCTCTGTTCTGCTCTACTATGCTCCGTTCTGCTCTACTATGCTCTGTTCTGCTCTGTTCTGCTCTACTATGCTCTGTTCTGCTCTGTTCTGCTCTACTATGCTCTGTTCTGCTCTACTATGCTCCCCCATGCTCTGTTCTGCTCTACTATGCTCTGTTCTGCTCTACTATGCTCTGTTCTGCTCTGCTCTGTTCTGCACTACTATGCTCTGTTCTGCTCTACCGTGCTCTGTTCTGCTCTACTGTGCTCTGTTCTGCTCTACCATGCTCTGTTCTGCTCTACTATGCTCTGTTCTGCTCTACCGTGCTCTGTTCTGCTCTACCATGCTCTGTTCTGCTCTACTATGCTCTGTTCTGCTCTACTATGCTCTGTTCTGCTCTGCTCTGTTCTGCTCTACTATGCTCTGTTCTGCTCTGTTCTGCTCTACTATGCTCTGTTCTGCTCTGTTCTGCTCTACTATGCTCTGTTCTGCTCTACTATGCTCTGTTCTGCTCTACTATGCTCTGTTCTGCTCTGCTCTGTTCTGCTCTACTATGCTCTGTTCTGCTCTACTATGCTCTGTTCTGCTCTGCTCTGTTCTGCTCTACTATGCTCTGTTCTGCTCTGTTCTGCTCTACTATGCTCTGTTCTGCTCTGTTCTGCTCTACTATGCTCTGTTCTGCTCTACTATGCTCTGTTCTGCTCTACTATGCTCTGTTCTGCTCTACTATGCTCTGTTCTGCTCTGCTCTGTTCTGCTCTACTATGCTCTGTTCTGCTCTACTATGCTCTGTTCTGCTCTGCTCTGTTCTGCTCTACTATGCTCTGTTCTGCTCTGTTCTGCTCTACTATGCTCTGTTCTGCTCTGTTCTGCTCTACTATGCTCTGTTCTGCTCTACTATGCTCTGTTCTGCTCTGTTCTGCTCTACTATGCTCTGTTCTGCTCTGCTCTGTTCTGCTCTACTATGCTCTGTTCTGCTCTGTTCTGCTCTACTATGCTCTGTTCTGCTCTGTTCTGCTCTACTATGCTCTGTTCTGCTCTGCTCTGTTCTGCTCTACTATGCTCTGTTCTGCTCTGTTCTGCTCTACTATGCTCTGTTCTGCTCTGTTCTGCTCTACTATGCTCTGTTCTGCTCTGTTCTGCTCTACTATGCTCTGTTCTGCTCTGTTCTGCTCTACTATGCTCTGTTCTGCTCTGTTCTGCTCTACTATGCTCTGTTCTGCTCTGTTCTGCTCTACTATGCTCCGTTCTGCTCTACTATGCTCTGTTCTGTTCTGCTCTGTTCTGCTCTACTATGCTCTGCTCTGCTCTGTTCTGCTCTGCTCTGCTCTACTATGCTCTGCTCTGCTCTACTATGCTCTGTTCTGTTCTGCTCTGTTCTGCTCTACTATGCTCTGCTCTGCTCTGTTCTGCTCTGTTCTGCTCTACTATGCTCTGCTCTGCTCTGTTCTGCTCTGTTCTGCTCTACTATGCTCTGTTCTGCTCTACTATGCTCTGTTCTGCTCTGTTCTGCTCTACTATGCTCTGTTCTGCTCTGTTCTGCTCTACTATGCTCTGTTCTGCTCTGTTCTGCTCTACTATGCTCCGTTCTGCTCTACTATGCTCTGTTCTGTTCTGCTCTGTTCTGCTCTACTATGCTCTGCTCTGCTCTGTTCTGCTCTGTTCTGCTCTACTATGCTCTGCTCTTAGGCCTTTTCTTCCCATGTGTTTTGAGACAGTTGAAGAAAAGCCATCTATAACATAGCCTTTATAGGCCTACACTATTCACTTAGAAACTTGAGTCCCATATGTTACTTCACAACCATACATTACACCTATCTAAACCACTAAGGAGAGGTGACACACAGTGAATGTTCCTGAGTGTCCGAGATGCAGTTTTGACTTAAATCTGCTTGAAAATCTATGGCAAGACCTGAAAATGATGGCTGTCTAGCAATGATCAACAACCAATTTTGACAGAGCTTGAAGAATTGTAAAAATAATAATGGACAAATGATGCACAATCCAGGTGTGGAAAGCTCTTAGAGGTTTACCCAGAAACACTCACCTCCGTTACCGCTGCAGGTGTGGAAAGCTCTTAGAGGTTTACCCAAAAACACTCACCTCTGTTACTGCTGCCAAAGATGATTCTAACATGTGTTGACTCAAGGGGTTGAATACTAATCTAATCAAGATATACAGTGCCTTGCAAAGGTATTCATCCCCCTTGGCATTTTTCCTATTTTGTTGCATTACAACCTGCAATTTAAATTGATTTTTATTTGGATTTCATGTAATGGACATACACAAAATAGTCCAAATTAGTGAAGTGAAAAAAATAACTTGTTTCAAAAAATTATATAAAATAAAATAAAATATGGAAAAGTGGTGTGTGCATATGTATTCGCCCCCTTTGCTTTGAAGCCCCTAAATAAGATCTGGTGCATCCAATTACCTTCAGAACTCACATAATTAGTTAAATAAAGTCCACCTGTGTGCAATCTAAGTGTCACATGATCTCAGTATATATAGCTGTTCTGAAAGGCCCCAGAGTCTGCAACACCACCAAGCAAGCGGCCCCATGAAGACCAAGGAGCTCTCCAAACAGGTCAGGGACAAAGTTGTGGAGATGTACAGATCGGGGTTGGGTTATAAAAAAAGAGATCAGAAACTTTGAACATCCAGCGGAGCGCCATTAAATCCATTATTAAAAAATGGAAAGAATATGGCACCACAACAAACCTGCCAAGAGAGGGCCGCCCACCAAAACTCACAAACCAGGCAAGGAGGGCATTAATCAGAGAGGCAACAAAGAGACCAAAGATAACCCTGAAGGAGCTGCAAAGCTCCTTAGCGGAGATTGGAGTATCTGTCCATAGGACCACTTTAAGCCGTACACTCCACAGAGCTGGGCTTTACGGAAGAGTTGCCAGACAAAAAACATTTTTTAGAAGAAAAAAAATAAGCAAACACATGTGGTGTTCGCCAAAAGGCATGTGGGAGACTCCCCAAACATATGGAAGAAGGTACTCTGGTCAGATGAAACTAAAATTGAGCTTTTTGGCCATCAAGAAAAACACTGTCTGGGCGCAAACCCAACACCTCTCATCACTCCAAGAACACCATCCCATGGTGGTTGGCAGCATCATGCTGTGGGGATGTTTTTCCATCGGCAGGGACTGGGAAATTGGTCAGAATTGAAGAAATGATGGATGGCGCTAAATACAGGGAAATCCTTGGGGGAAACCTGTTTCAGTCTTCCAGAGATTTGAGACTGGGACAGAGGTTCACCTTCCAGCAGGACAATGACCCTAAGCATACTGCTAAAGCAACACTTGAGTGGTTTAAGGGGAAACAGTTAAATGTCTTGGAATGGCCTAGTCAAAGCCCAGACCTCAATCCAATTGAGAATCTGTGATATTGATTAAAGATCGCTATACACCAGCGGAACCCATCCAACCTGAAGGAGCTGGAGCAGTTTTGCGGGCAAAAATCGCAGTGGCTAGATGTGCCAAGCTTATCGAGACATACCCCAAGAGACTTGCAGCTGTAACTTCTGCAAAAGGTGACTCTACCAAGTATTGAATTTGGGGGGTTGAATAGTTTAATGTTTTTTTGTCTTATTTCTTGTTTATTTCACAATAAAAAAAACTTCTTCAAAGTGTGTTGTGTAAATAAAATGATACAACATCCCCCAAAAAAATCCATTTTAATTCCAGGTTGTTCCAGACAACAAAATAGTAAAAAAGGCAAGGGGGTGAACACTTTCGCAAGCCCCTGTAGTACTAGTGTTTATTTATATACACATACACATATATATTTATATGCATACATACACACAGTACCAGTCAAAAGTTCAGACATACCTACTGATTCAAGGATTTTTCTTTATTTTTACTATTATCTACATTGTAGAATAATACTGAAGACATCAAAACTATGAAATAACACATATGGAATCATGTAGTAACCAAAAAAAGTGTTAAACAAATTATTCAAAGTTGCAGTACTCCATCACTCTCTCAAAAAGCCCTTACACAGCCTGGAGGTGTGTTGGGTCATTGTCATGTTGAAAAACAAATGATAGTCCCACTAAGTGCAAACCAGATGGGATGGCGTATCGCTGCAGAATGCTGTGGTAGCCATGCTAGTTAAGTACAGTGCCTTGCAAAAGTATTCGGCCCCCTTGAACTTTGCGACCTTTTGCCACATTTCAGGCTTCAAACATAAAGATATAAAACTGTATTTTTTTGTGAAGAATCAACAACAAGTGGGACACAATCATGAAGTGGAATGACATTTATTGGATATTTCAAACTTTTTTAACAAATCAAAAACTGAAAAATTGGGCGTGCAAAATTATTCAGCCCCTTTACTTTCAGTGCAGCAAACTCTCTCCAGAAGTTCAGTGAGGATCTCTGAATGATCCAATGTTGACCTAAATGACTAATGATGATAAATACAATCCACCTGTGTGTAATCAAGTCTCCGTATAAATGCACCTGCACTGTGATAGTCTCAGAGGTCCGTTAAAAGCGCAGAGAGCATCATGAAGAACAAGGAACACACCAGGCAGGTCCGAGATACTGTTGATAAGTTTAAAGCCGGATTTGGATACAAAAAGATTTCCCAAGCTTTAAACATCCCAAGGAGCATTGTGCAAGCGATAATATTGAAATGGAAGGAGTATCAGACCACTGCAAATCTACCAACACCTGGCCGTCCCTCTAAACTTTCAGCTCATACAAGGAGAAGACTGATCAGAGATGCAGCCAAGAGGCCCATGATCACTCTGGATGAACTGCAGAGATCTACAGCTGAGGTGGGAGACTCTGTCCATAGGACAACAATCAGTCGTATATTGCACAAATCTGGCCTTTATGGAAGAGTGGCAAGAAGAAAGCCATTTCTTAAAGATATCCATAAAAAGTGTTGTTTAAAGTTTGCCACAAGCCACCTGGGAGACACACCAAACATGTGGAAGAAGGTGCTCTGGTCAGATGAAACCAAAATTGAACTTTTTGGCAACAATGCAAAACGTTATGTTTGGCGTAAAAGCAACACAGCTGAACACACCATCCCCACTGTCAAACATGGTGGTGGCAGCATCATGGTTTGGGCCTGCTTTTCTTCAGCAGGGACAGGGAAGATGGTTAAAATTGATGGGAAGATTGATGGAGCCAAATATAGGACCATTCTGGAAGAAAACCTGATGGAGTCTGCAAAAGACCTGAGACTGGGACGGAGATTTGTCTTCCAACAAGACAATGATCCAAAACATAAAGCAAAATCTACAATGGAATGGTTCAAAAATAAACATATCCAGGTGTTAGAATGGCCAAGTCAAAGTCCAGACCTGAATCCAATCGAGAATCTGTGGAAAGAACTGAAAACTGCTGTTCACAAATGCTCTCCATCCAACCTCACTGAGCTCGAGCTGTTTTGCAAGGACGAATGGGAAAAAATTTCAGTCTCTCGATATGCAAAACTGATAGAGACATACCCCAAGCGACTTACAGCTGTAATCGCAGCAAAAGGTGGCGCTACAAAGTATTAACTTAAGGGGGCTGAATAATTTTGCACGCCCAATTTTTCAGTTTTTGATTTGTTAAAAAAGTTTGAAATATCCAATAAATGTCGTTCCACTTCATGATTGTGTCCCACTTGTTGTTGATTCTTCACAAAAAAATACAGTTTTATATCTTTATGTTTGAAGCCTGAAATGTGGCAAAAGGTCGCAAAGTTCAAGGGGGCCGAATACTTTCGCAAGGCACTGTATGTCTTGAATTGTAAATAAATCACAGTGTCACCAACAAAGCACCCCCACACCATCACACCTCCTCCTCCATGCTTCACGGTGGGAACCACATAGGCGGAGATGATCTGTTCATCTACTCTGCATCTCACAAAGACACAGCGGTTGGAACCAAAAATCTCAAGTTTGGACTCATTAGACCAAAGAACACATTTCCACCGGTCTAATGCCCATTGCCCGTGTTTCTTGGCCCAAGCAAGTCTCTTCTTATTATTGGTGTCCTTTAGTAGTGGTTTCTTTGCAGCAATTCGACCATGAAGGCCTGATTCACGCAGTCTCCTCTGAACAGTTGATGTTGAAATGTGTCTTTTACTTGAACTCTGTGAAGCATTTATTTGGGGTGAAATCTGAGGCTGGTAACTCTAAGGAACTTATCCTTTGCAGCAGAGGTAACTCTGGGTCTTCCTTTCCTGTGGCAGTCCTCATGAGAGCCAGTTTCATCAGAGCGCTTGATGGTTTTTGTGACTGTACTTGAAGAAACTTTCAAAGTTCTTGAAAGTTTTCCAAATTAACTGACCATGTCTTAAAGTAATGATGGACTGTCATTTCTCTTTGCTTATCTGAGCTGTTATTGTCATAAAATGGACTTGGTCTTTTACCAAATAGGGCTATCTTCTGTATACCACCCCTACCTTGTCACAACACAACTGATTGGCTCAAAAACATTAAGGAAAGAAATTCCAAAGATTAACTTTTAACAAGGCACACCTGCTAATTGAAATGCATTCCAGGTTACTACCTCATGAAGTTGGTTGAGAGAATGCCAAGAGTGGCATCAAGGCAAAGGGTGGATACTTTGAAGAAACTCAAATATAAAATATATTTTGATTTGTTTAACACTTTTTTTGGTTACTACATGATTCCATGTGTTATTTCATAGTTTTGATGTCTTCACTATTATTCTACAATGTAGAAAATAGTAAAAAAATAAATAAAGAAAAACCCTTGAATGAGTAGATGTTCTAAAACTTTTGACTGGCACTATATATTTTTTATTTTTTATTTTGTGTAGATTTGTTGACGGGGAAAAAAGACAGTTAAATAAATTTTAATCCCAGTTTGTAACAACATAATATGAAAAATCAAGGCGTGTGAATACTTTCTGAAGACCAAGTATGTCTCCAGTGAAAATCTCACTTTTTTTTTTTTTTACCTTTATTTATCTAGGCAAGTCAGTTAAGAACAAATTCTTATTTTCAATGAGGGCCTAGGAACAGTGGGTTAACTGCCTTGTTCAGGGGCAGAACGACAGATTCGTACCTTGTCAGCTTGGGGATTTGAACCTTCCGGTTACTAGTCCAACGCTCTAACCACTAGGCTACCCTGCCGCACTTACAAAAGTTAATATTCTGTTAACTCATAGCCAAATACTGTTGTTGACTCACCTTATTGTCTTATTTGTGGCCAAAGCATAAATAAAATTTTAAAAAACACCTCAAACGTGTATCTCAATATTGTATACTACTCTCATAAAGTACATTTTGGTTTCAAAACTATAAGTCCTACAAACACATACTTAGAAAGGTGTGAACTACAGAATTCAGATAAAGGTCTCAGAAACTACTATAGATGTTGTTGCTTTTTCTCAGGGGTGAAGGGGGGGGGGGATAAGAGATTTAAAAGTCTTGATTGGTGACATATTTTATCTCCAATTACTGTTCTAAAATGATATTTTTGTGCAACATTTTGTTGTTTACATTTTTCCTTACCTAATGGTGGTGCTCTAAACATGCATAAATTCCCTTAGGAACACAATTTAAAAGCACAGGGCTTGTGAAAAGTGTGTTTTTTGTCTTACAGGATTGATAAACACTGAGTGGACAAAACATTAATAACACCTTGAGTTGCATTTGTATGACATTGCCAGCAGTAAGATTTGATTTCCAAAAAGACTAGACCTGTCGTTTTCAAATGATATGTCACTTTCTATTTAAAAAATAGAAATAATTATGATGGGGGGGTACCCCCCCCCAAACTCAAATCAACCACTCAGAGTTTAACAGAATTTATAAACATACTTAATTAACATACCATTTTTTTGGAAGGAAAACTATTTCATTGATATTGTAAGTAATTATAGGTCATATTTCATAGACATCTGGAAACACTGGACAGTTACTTTAAATCAATAGCATTCCACAGTGCCTTGTCCTGCATCTCTCTCTGTGAAGAGTTAACCGATCCATTCTTCTCTTCCAGGAGAGGACATTAAAGGCATAGTGGTGTGTGTGTGTTCCAGGAGAAGAGAGGACATATCAAAGCTATGGTTCCCAGTGCTGAGTGATCTACAGTCTAAAAATAGCAACATGCAGCAGAATGGACTGGTGGAGCTATTTACAGTCAGTCAGTGCCTGCCTGCTTCTCTGCCTGCCCGCCTTTCTGCCTGCTTCTCTGCACTGTTGGAGCTAGGAACACAAGCATTTCGCGACACCCGTAATAACATCTACATGTGACCAATAAAATGTGATTAGATTTGACTGCCTGCCTGCCTCTGCCTCTCTGCCTCTCTGACTGCCTGCCTCTCTGACTGCCTGCCTCTCTGCCTCTCTGACTGCCTGCCTGTCTGGACTGCCTGCCTCTCTGGACTGCCTGCCTCTCTGGACTGCCTGCCTCTCTGGACTGCCTGCCTCTCTGGACTGCCTGCCTCTCTAGACTGCCTGCCCCTCTGGACTGCCTGCCCCTCTGGACTGCCTGCCTCTCTGACTGCCTGCCTCTCTGGCTCTCTGGACTGCCTGCCTCTCTGGACTGCCTGCCTCTCTGACTGCCTGCATCTGCTTCTCTGCCTGCCTGCATCTGCTTCTCTGCCTGCCTGCCTCTCTGACTGCCTGCCTCTCTGACTGCCTGCCTCTCTGCTTCTCTGACTAGCTGCATATACCAATCATCAAGCATCTTACAATTACATCTGGACACACAACATGACTGAATAGCGTTCTGTTCTCAACGTCTGTCTGTGAGGTGTTTCTCGTTCATTTCAACCTGTAGGAGTTGAAATTATGCTTTGATGTAGCCACGACCAGACCAGGTGAATGCCTGAGTCATGTAGGGTTATTTGAGAGAGGACAAGGAGGGAGAACTAAACGGTTGTTGTTGTTTTTTTTACATTTGAGCGGGGCCATGATCAGGTAGGACATGGGCTATGTGATGATATCACAACTTACTGTACACATATAACAAGTCACGGCTCCTCATGGTCAAGTCCCCTTTACATTCTAATGAAGATGTAATGTCATTAGGAAATAAAACATGTATTTTGTGGACATAGATAAACATATAGGCCTAGGCTAGTTTAAAGGAATGTATAAATTCATCGTAGGTCTGTATTAATAACGGGAAACCATCCATCCAATTGACAGTGATGACCATACATGGTTTATTGGCACTTTGTAACAAATGACTCGCATGGGTGCTAATATGCTATTATTCGATAATAATTCAATTAAATTCATAGCCTTAATTCTGAAATTCTATTCACCGCATTGCTCGGGTATGAACATAATTAATACAATAAAATAAATATAAGAGGGTCGAAATATGTCCTTGTAATTTGCTGCCATTTTCTACTACATCCACTGAAAATCATGTGGATAGCCTATAAATCAATATTCACCGCAAGGATTTTGACGCACAACATTTAAATCCAGGGCCCCGATATTATGACAGAATTTGAAGCAAGATCATTGAGCGTCCAGTCAAAAACCCGCAAGGAGCCATGATGTCCCGGTATTTCTACCGAGCGGCAGGGCAACCGTGCACTTCACATTCTTACCGTTCTGCGAGGAGACCGAATGCAGCATCAATACTCCAATGAACGCCACCGAAACCGACATAATTTCGGCACTTCGTTTTCCAGGTAGCATCGACTCGGGTGGTAGATGCCGGTAATATGGATAGTGGTGGTGTGGAGTGGGGAGACCAGGTTACCGGGTAGATATCAATCTGACCGAAGGAAGCTTCCTCTAATACTCCAATCGGGTCACGCAAAAACCGCGGCGCGCTCGCTCAACCGTCGAGTGCATGACGCCACGCCACCTGTGCAGTGGCGGTGCGTGGTGATGAAATCACTCGAAGGAACCACCTTTCTCCTCGGTTAGTGCTATCTGGGATCCCTGGTACGTCCCTATCCTAAATCCTAACCGTAAAACCCTTACCTTAACCACAATCCCTACCAAACACTAACCATTTTACTTTTCAACTTCAATTGGGAAGGGACCCTTTCTCATCTGCGGTGGCAAATCTCGCGAGATTACATTTTGTAGGCTGCATGGATAGAAGAATATATGTTGGTTGCTGTGTACACTACAGTGTAGGATAATTATCATTTAGTACATCTCTATAGGGCTTTTTCATAGAATCTGAAAGACAGAGGACAGTTCAGATGGGAATATCATGCCTTGCAAGTTATTTAGAAGCCACCCTTATCATTACGGTCGTTCAATAAAAAAATAGTAGATTTAGAATAGAATAGATTAGAAGCATATAGCCTAGAATAGAATACAATAGGTCATGTGACATGACGTATTGGTAGGTAAGTCGCTTTGGATAGAAGCATCTGCTAAATGGCATATATGTTCAGCAGCCAGCTACCTGGTTCAATGCTACCTGGTTCAATGCTACCTGGTTCAATGCTACCTTGTTCAATGCTACCTGGTTCAATTCTACCTGGTTCAATTCTACCTGGTTCAATGCTACCTGGTTCAATTCTACCTGGTTCAATTCTACCTGGTTCAATGCTACCTGGTTCAATTCTACCTGGTTCAATTCTACCTGGTTCAATGCTACCTGGTTCATTTCTACCTGGTTCAATGCTACCTGGTTCAATTCTACCTGGTTCAATGTTACTTGGTTCAATTCTACCAGGTTCAATGCTACCTGGTTCAATTCTACCTGGTTAAATTCTACCTGGTTCATTTCTACCTGGTTCAATGCTACCTGGTTCAATGCTACCTAGTTCAATTCTACTTGGTTCAATTCTACTTGGTTCAAATCTACCTGGTTCAATGCTACCTGGTTCATTTCTATCTGGTTCATTTCTACCTGGTTCAATGCTACCTGGTTCAATGCTACCTGGTTCAATTCTACCTGGTTCAATGTTACTTGGTTCAATTCTACCTGGTTCAATGCTACCTGGTTCAATTCTAGCTGGTTCATTTCTACCTGGTTCAATGCTACCTGGTTCAATTCTACCTGGTTCAATGTTACTTGGTTCACTTCTACCTGGTTCAATTCTACCTGGTTCAATGCTACCTGGTTCAATGCTACCTGGTTCAATTCTACCTGGTTCAATGTTACTTGGTTCAATTCTACCTGGTTCAATGCTACCTGGTTCAATTCTACCTGGTTCAATTCTACCTGGTTCATTTCTACCTGGTTCAATGCTACCTGGTTCAATTCTACCTGGTTCAATGTTACTTGGTTCAATTCTACCTGGTTCATTGCTACCTGGTTCAATTCTACCTGGTTCAATTCTACCTGGTTCAATGCTACCTGGTTCAATGCTTCCTGGTTCATTGCTACCTGGTTCATTTCTACCTGGTTCAATGCTACCTGATGTTCAATGGGTCAAGCTGACCCCACCCCACAGACAGACACACAGACACCTGGCTAAGCCCTGACCTCAGTTTGCAGCCAGGCTTTATTGGGACTTTTAATCCTATTTCACTGTCAACTCCCTCATACTACAGCAGTAGGACAGGTGGCAGTCAGACAGGCAACGCTTAACGCTTGCCAAGTTATCTTGTGTCTGAATGAGCCACAAAATGATCTCCCCTCCAAGGCTAAAGGATAAACCCTAATATATACTGTTGGCCTGTTTCACTGTGAACTCAAACAGCAGGAGAACATGGCAGCCTGGCAATGGAAGAACACCGACCCACAAACTGATCTCTCCTACACTTCATGATAAACACTAGGCCTACTGTAAACACTTCATGATAAACACTAGGCCTACTGTAAACCCTTCATGATAAACACTAGGCCTACTGTAAACCCTTCATGATAAACACTAGTAGGCCTACTGTAAACCCTCCACGATAAACACTAGGCCTACTGTAAACCCTCCATGATAAACACTAGTAGGTCTACTGTAAACCCTTCATGATAAACACTAGGCCTACTGTAAACCCTTCATGATAAACACTAGGTCTACTGTAATCCTTACATGATAAACACTAGTAGGTCTACTGTAAACCCTCCACGATAAACACTAGGCCTACTGTAAACCCTCCACGATAAACACTAGTAGGGCTACTGTAAACCCTCCATGATAAACACTAGGTCTACTGTAAACCCTCCATGATAAACACTAGGCCTACTGTAAACCCTCCATGATAAACACTAGGCCTACTGTAAACCCTCCATGATAAACACTAGGCCTACTGTGAACCCTCCATGATCAACACTAGGCCTACTTTAAAACCTACATGTTTACCTTACACGACACCTTGTAATGCGTTTTAACCTTCCCTGAAAGAATTAGGCGTACAATTTCCAGATAACAAGGTCAAGTTGAAAACGTAGGTTGAAAGGCATGCCAGAAAGCTTTCAACACAAACTCGGCCATCTGTCAAGCATAAATCGATGCATTGCTGCCATAATTCAGGTAATCCAGCTAAAAAAAAAAATAGCACATTTGTAGTCTGCCTGAATGGTGTCAGATCGTTCCTCTGCTGCCCCCTACAGTACAGATACAGTAGATGACCTGGAGCGTTCCTCTGCTGCCCCCTACAGTACAGATACAGTAGATGACCTGGAGCGTTCCTCTGCTGCCCCCTACAGTACAGATACAGTAGATGACCCGGAGCGTTCCTCTGCTGCCCCCTACAGTACAGATACAGTAGATGACCCGGAGCATTCCTCTGCTGCCCCCTACAGTACAGATACAGTAGATGACCCGGAGCATTCCTCTGCTGCCCCCTACAGTACAGATACAGTAGATGACCCGGACACTGAGACAGTGTCATTGCATATTGGTACACCAGAATTACATTAATTTCCAATGAAAACGCTGCGTTTGACTTGCAGCATTGCGTTGCAGAGGAAGTTGCAGTGCGTTCTGGGTGGTGCATGAGTTGGATTTATCGAACGTACGCGTCAAACTGTACGCGCAGACGGCTCGACAGAAATGGTAGCAGAAGGTGAATGTGGAACTTTTTGTTGCACACATATCCAGGTGACGGCGCGTACTATTTTGCGCAGTGACTCTGTCGTAGTGTTCAAAGCGTCAATATTATACGTGAAGGGGTCTAGCTGGAAGGTGTGTCCTTCCTATACAGGTTCAGAGATGAGATTTTCTGTGTTTTTGAATGGAACTAAAATATACTTGTTTTAATGTTATTGTAATTACTAATGTATACCCATTGTAAAATCTGTATTACACAATTACACGTCTATATGACAGATATATTTGGTCTACACATGTGTTTTTTTTTTCCCACAATCCTTTTTAGCCTTTCTGTAACATTTAAATACTATTTTCAGTTAGCATTACTTGAAAAATGTGTTGGATCAACAAGATACATATTTATATCAAATCAAAGTTGACTTGTCACGTGCGCCGAATACAACACCTTACAGTGAAATGTTTACATACAGGCTCTAACCAGGTAAGTAAAGAAATAAAAACAACAGTAAAAAGACAGTAGTGAGGCTTTATACAGTAGAGAGGCTATATACAGTAGAGAGGCTATAACAGTAGAGAGGCTATATACAGTAGTGAGGCTATATACAGTAGAGAGGCTATATACAGTAGAGAGGCTATATACAGTAGAGAGGCTTTATACAGTAGAGAGGCTATATACAGTAGAGAGGCTATATACAGTAGAGAGGCTTTATACAGTAGAGAGGCTATATACAGTAGAGAGGCTATAACAGTAGAGAGGCTATATACAGTAGTGAGGCTATATACAGTAGAGAGGCTATATACAGTACAGAGGTTATATACAGTAGAGAGGCTATATACAATAGAGGCTATATACAGTAGAGAGGCTATAACAGTAGAGAGGCTATATACAGTAGCGAGGCTATATACAGTAGAGAGGTTATATACAGTAGAGAGGCTATATACAGTAGTGAGGATATATACAGTAGTGAGGATATAGACAGTAGAGAGGCTATACACAGTAGAGAGGCTATATACAGTAGAGAGGCTATATACAGTAGTGAGGATATAGACAGTAGAGAGGCTATACACAGTAGAGAGGCTATATACAGTAGAGAGGCTATATACAGTAGAGAGGTTATATACAGTAGCGAGGCTATATACAGTAGAGAGACTATAACAGTAGAGAGGCTATATACAGTAGCGAGGCTATATACAGTAGTGAGGATATATACAGTAGTGAGGATATAGACAGTAGAGAGGCTATATACAGTAGAGAGGCTATATACAGTAGAGACTATATACAGTAGATAGACTATATACAGTAGAGAGACTATATACAGTAGAGTGGCTATATACAGTAGAGAGACTATATACAGTAGAGAGGCTATATACAGTAGAGAGACTATATACAGTAGAGAGACTATACAGTAGAGTGGCTATATACAGAAGAGGGGCTATATACAGTAGAGAGGCTATATACAGTAGAGAGGCTATATACAGTAGAGAGGCTATATACAGTAGCGAGGCTATATACAGTAGAGAGGCTATATACAGTAGAGAGGCTATATACAGTAGCGAGGCTATATACAGTAGAGAGGCTACATACAGACACCGGTTAGTCAGGCTGATTGAGGTAGTATGTACAGTGCCTTGCGAAAGTATTCGGCCCCCTTGAACTTTGCGACCTTTTGCCACATTTCAGGCTTCAAACATAAAGATATAAAACTGTATTTTTTTGTGAAGAATCAACAACAAGTGGGACACAATCATGAAGTGGAACGACATTTATTGGATATTTCAAACTTTTTTAACAAATCAAAAACTGAAAAATTGGGCGTGCAAAATTATTCAGCCCCCTTAAGTTAATACTTTGTAGCGCCACCTTTTGCTGCGATTACAGCTGTAAGTCGCTTGGGGTATGTCTCTATCAGTTTTGCAAATCAAATCAAATCAAATTGTATTTGTCACATACACATGGTTAGCAGATGTTAATGCGAGTGTAGCGAAATGCTTGTGCTTCTAGTTCCGACAATGCAGTAATAACCAACAAGTAATCTAACTAACAATTCCAAAACTACTGTCTTATACACTGTGTAAGGAGATAAAGAATATGTACATAAGGATATATGAATGAGTGATGGTACAGAGCAGCATAGGCAAGATACAGTAGATGATATCGAGTACAGTATATACATATGAGATGAGTATGTAAACAAAGTGGCATAGTTAAAGTGGCTAGTGATACATGTATTACATAAGGATGCAGTCGATGATATAGAGTACAGTATATACGTATGCATGTGAGATGAATAATGTAGGATAAGTAACATTATATAAGGTAGCATTGTTTAAAGTGGCTAGTGATATATTTACATCATTTCCCATCAATTCCCATTATTAAAGTGGCTGGAGTTGAGTCAGTGTCAGTGTGTTGGCAGCAGCCACTCAATGTTAGTGGTGGCTGTTTAACAGTCTGATGGCCTTGAGATAGAAGCTGTTTTTCAGTCTCTCGGTCCCAGCTTTGATGCACCTGTACTGACCTCGCCTTCTGGATGATAGCGGGGTGAACAGGCAGTGGCTCAGGTGGTTGATGTCCTTGATGATCTTTATGGCCTTCCTGTAACATCGGGTGGTGTAGGTGTCCTGGAGGGCAGGTAGTTTGCCCCCGGTGATGCGTTGTGCAGACCTCACTACCCTCTGGAGAGCCTTACGGTTGAGGGCGGAGCAGTTGCCGTACCAGGCGGTGATACAGCCCGACAGGATGCTCTCGATTGTGCATCTGTAGAAGTTTGTGAGTGCTTTTGGTGACAAGCCAAATTTCTTCAGCCTCCTGAGGTTGAAGAGGCGCTGCTGCGCCTTCTTCACGATGCTGTCTGTGTGAGTGGACCAATTCAGTTTGTCTGTGATGTGTATGCCGAGGAACTTAAAACTTGCTACCCTCTCCACTACTGTTCCATCGATGTGGATAGGGGGGTTAAAACTTGCTACCCTCTCCACTACTGTTCCATCGATGTGGATAGGGGGGTGTTCCCTCTGCTGTTTCCTGAAGTCCACAATCATCTCCTTAGTTTTGTTGACGTTGAGTGTTAGGTTATTTTCCTGACACCACACTCCGAGGGCCCTCACCTCCTCCCTGTAGGCCGTCTCGTCGTTGTTGGTAATCAAGCCTACCACTGTTGTGTCGTCCGCAAACTTGATGATTGAGTTGGAGGTGTGCGTGGCCACGCAGTCGTGGGTGAACAGGGAGTACAGGAGAGGGCTCAGAGCGCACCCTTGTGGGGCCCCAGTGTTGAGGATCAGCGGGGAGGAGATGTTATTGCCTACCCTCACCACCTGGGGGCAGCCCGTCAGGAAGTCCAGTACCCAGTTGCACAGGGCCTGGTCGAGACCCAGGGTCTCGAGCTTGATGACGAGCTTGGAGGGTACTATGGTGTTGAATGCCGAGCTGTAGTCGATGAACAGCATTCTCACATAGGTATTCCTCTTGTCCAGATGGGTTAGGGCAGTGTGCAGTGTGGTTGAGATTGCATCGTCTGTGGACCTATTTGGGCGGTAAGCAAATTGGAGTGGGTCTAGGGTGTCAGGTAGGGTGGAGGTGATATGGTCCTTGACTAGTCTCTCAAAGCACTTCATGAGGACGGATGTGAGTGCTAAGGGGCGGTAGTCGTTTAGCTCAGTTACCTTAGCTTTCTTGGGAACAGGAACAATGGTGGCCCTCTTGAAGCATGTGGGAACAGCAGACTGGTATAGGGATTGATTGAATATGTCCGTAAACACACCGGCCAGCTGGTCTGCGCATGCTCTGAGGACGCGGCTGGGGATGTCGTCTGGGCCTGCAGCCTTGCGAGGGTTAACATGTTTAAATGTTTTACTCACCTCGGCTGCAGTGAAGGAGAGACCGCATGTTTTCGTTGCAGGCCGTGTCAGTGGCACTGTATTGTCCTCAAAGCGGGCAAAAAAGTTATTTAGTCTGCCTGGGAGCAAGACATCCTGGTCCGTGACTGGGCTGGATTTCTTCCTGTAGTCCGTGATTGACTGTAGACCCTGCCACATGCCTCTTGTGTCTGAGCCGTTGAATTGAGATTCTACTTTGTCTCTGTACTGACGCTTAGCTTGTTTGATAGCCTTGCGGAGGGAATAGCTGCACTGTTTGTATTCGGTCATGTTACCAGACACCTTGCCCTGATTAAAAGCAGTGGTTCGCGCTTTCAGTTCCACACGAATGCTGCCATCAATCCACGGTTTCTGGTTAGGGAATGTTTTAATCGTTGCTATGGGAACGACATCTTCAACGCACGTTCTAATGAACTCGCACACCGAATCAGCGTATTCGTCAATGTTGTTATCTGACGCAATACGAAACATGTCCCAGTCCACGTGATGGAAGCAGTCTTGGAGTGTGGAGTCAGCTTGGTCGGATCAGCGTTGGACAGACCTTAGCGTGGGAGCCTCTTGTTTTAGTTTCTGTCTGTAGGCAGGGATCAACAAAATGGAGTCGTGGTCAGCTTTTCCGAAAGGGGGGCGGGGCAGGGCCTTAAATGCGTCGCGGAAGTTAGAGTAACAATGATCCAAGGTCTTTCCACCCCTGGTTGCACAATCGATATGCTGATAAAATTTAGGGAGTCTTGTTTTCAGATTAGCCTTGTTAAAATCCCCAGCTACAATGAATGCAGCCTCCGGATAAATCGTTTCCAGTTTGCAGAGAGTTAAATAAAGTTTGTTCAGAGCCATCGATGTGTCTGCTTGGGGGGGGGATATATACGGCTGTGATTATAATCGAAGAGAATTCTCTTGGTAGATAATGCGGTCTACATTTGATTGTGAGGAATTCTAAATCAGGTGAACAGAAGGATTTGAGTTCCTGTATGTTTCTTTCATCACACCATGTCACGTTAGCCATAAGGCATACGCCCCCGCCCCTCTTCTTACCAGAAAGATGTTTGTTTCTGTCGGCGCGATGCGTGGAGAAACCCGTTGGCTGCACCGCCTCGGATAGCGTCTCTCCAGTGAGCCATGTTTCCGTGAAGCAAAGAACGTTGCAGTCTCTGATGTCCCTCTGGAATGCTACCCTTGCTCGGATTTCATCAACCTTGTTGTCAAGAGACTGGACATTGGCAAGAAGAATGCTAGGGAGTGGTGCATGGTGTGCCCGTCTCCGGAGTCTGACCAGAAGACCGCCTCGTTTCCCTCTTTTTCGGAGTCGTTTTTTTGGGTCGCTGCATGGAATCCACTTCGTTGTCCTGTTTGTAAGGCAGAACACAGGATCCGCGTCGCGAAAAACATATTCTTGGTCGTACTGAGGGTGAGTTGACGCTGATCTTATATTCAGTAGTTCTTCTCGACTGTATGTAATGAAACCTAAGATGACCTGGGGTACTAATGTAAGAAATAACACGTAAAAAAACAAAAAACTGCATAGTTTCCTAGGAACGCGAAGCGAGGCGGCCATCTCTGTCGGTGCCGGACATCGAGAGACTGAATTTTTTTCCCATTCCTCCTTGCAAAACAGCTCGAGCTCAGTGAGGTTGGATGGAGAGCATTTGTGAACAGCAGTTTTCAGTTCTTTCCACAGATTCTCGATTGGATTCAGGTCTGGACTTTGACTTGGCCATTCTAACACCTGGATATGTTTATTTTTGAACCATTCCATTGTAGATTTTGATTTATGTTTTGGATCATTGTCTTGTTGGAAGACAAATCTCCGTCCCAGTCTCAGGTCTTTTGCAGACTCCATCAGGTTTTCTTCCAGAATGGTCCTGTATTTGGCTCCATCCATCTTCCCATCAATTTTAACCATCTTCCCTGTCCCTGCTGAAGAAAAGCAGGCCCAAACCATGATGCTGCCACCACCATGTTTGACAGTGGGGATGGTGTGTTCAGTGTGATGAGCTGTGTTGCTTTTACGCCAAACATAACGTTTTGCATTGTTGCCAAAAAGTTCAATTTTGGTTTCATCTGACCAGAGCACCTTCTTCCACATGTTTGGTGTGTCTCCCAGGTGGCTTGTGGCAAACTTTAAACAACACTTTTTATGGATATCTTTAAGAAATGGTTTTCTTCTTGCCACTCTTCCATAAAGGCCAGATTTGTGCAATAAACGACTGATTGTTGTCCTATGGACAGAGTCTCCCACCTCAGCTGTAGATCTCTCCAGAGTGATCATGGGCCTCTTGGCTGCATCTCTATCTCTGATCAGTCTTCTCCTTGTATGAGCTGAAAGTTTAGAGGGACGGCCAGGTCTTGGTAGATTTGCAGTGGTCTGATACTCCTTCCGTTTCAATATTATCGCTTGCACAGTGCTCCTTGGGATGTTTAAAGCTTGGGAAATCTTTTTGTATCCAAATCCGGCTTTAAACTTCTTCACAACAGTATCTCGGACCTGCCTGGTGTGTTCCTTGTTCTTCATGATGCTCTCTGCGCTTTTAACGGACCTCTGAGACTATCACAGTGCAGGTGCATTTATACGGAGACTTGATTACACACAGGTGGATTGTATTTATCATCATTAGTCATTTAGGTCAACATTGGATCATTCAGAGATCCTCACTGAACTTCTGGAGAGAGTTTGCTGCACTGAAAGTAAAGGGGCTGAATAATTTTGCACGCCCAATTTTTCAGTTTTTGATTTATTAAAAAAGTTTGAAATATCCAATAAATGTCGTTCCACTTCATGATTGTGTCCCACTTGTTGTTGATTCTTCACAAAAAAATACAGTTTTATATCTTTATGTTTGAAGCCTGAAATGTGGCAAAAGGTCGCAAAGTTCAAGGGGGCCGAATACTTTTGCAAGGCACTGTACATGTAGACATAGTTAAAGTGACTATGCATATATGATGAACAGAGAGTAGCAGTAGTGGAAAAGAGGGGGTGGTGGGTGGTGGTTGGTGGGACACAATGCAGATAGCCCGGTTAGCCAATGTGCGGGAGCACTGGTTGGTCAGGCCAACTGAGGTAGTATGTACATGAATGTATAGTTAAAGTGACTATGCATATATGATAAACAGAGAGTAGCAGCAGCGTAAAAGAGGGGTTTGGGGGGTGGTTGGTGAGACAGAATGCAGATAGCCTGGTTAGCCAATGTGCGGGAGCACTGGTTGGTCAGCCCAACTGAGGTAGTATGTACATGAATGTATAGTTAAAGTGACTATGCATCTCTGATAAACAGAGAGTAGCAGTAGCGTAAAAAGAGGGCTGGGGGAGGCACACAATGCAAATAGTCCGGCTAGCCATTTGATGACCTGTTCAGGAGTCTTATGGCTTGGGGGTAAAAACTGTTGAGAAGCCTTTTTGTCCTAGACTTGGCACTCCGGTACCGCATGCCGGAGTAGAGAGAACAGTCTATGACTGGGGTGGCTGGGGTCTTTGACACTTTTTACGCCTGGTGTAGAGGACCTGGATGGCAAGCAGCTTTGCCCCAGTGATGAACTGGGCCGTACACACTACTTCCTGTAGTGCTTTGCGGCCGGAGGCCGTGCAATTGCCGTACCAGTCAGGATGCTCTCGATGTTGCAGCTGTAGAACCTTTTGAGGATATTTGAGTTCAACCATTGGGACACAAATTCTCGTGACAAGGGCATAGCAGGATTTCTTGTAAGCTTCCGGGTTAGAGTCCCGCACCTTGAAAGCGGCAGCTCTACCCTTTAGCTCTGTCACGACTTCCACCGAAGATGACTCCTCTCCCTGTTTGGGCGGCGCTCGGCAGTCGTCGTCGTCGTCGCCGGTCTACTAGCTGCCACCGATCCCTTTTCTTTTTCGTTCGGTTTTGTCTGTCTTATTGTTCGTTGTTGAAATTAGTATTTCATCTCGCCCTACCCTTTTGATTTTGTGCGGGTTTGTTCATGTAGCTGTCATTTTGTTTGGGTTGCATTTTGGTTGTTCTGTTGAACAGGTGTTTTTTTCAGTTTTGTGGCTACTGTTGTGGTCCTGTTCCTGTTCTTTGGACTTGTGAATAAACACCCTTTCTTGCATTCACTCTCTCCTGGGCCTGACTCCACACCCACCTCTCCTAGGGAGAACCTGACAAGCTCAGTGCGAATGTTGCCTGTAATCCATGGCTTCTGGTTGGGGTATGTACGTACAGTCACTGTGGGGACGATGTTATCAATACAATTATTGATAAAGCCCGTGACTGATGTGGTGTACTCCTCAATGCCATCGGAAGAATCCAGGAACATGTTCCAGTCTGTGTTAGCAAAGCAGTCCTGTAGTTTAGCATCTGCTTCATCTGACCACTTTTTTATAGACCAAGTCACTGGTGCTTCCTGCTTTAATTTTTGCTTGTAAGCAGGAATCAGGAGGATAGAGTTGTGGTCAGATTTACCAAATGGAGGGCGAGGGAGAGCTTTGTACGCGTCTCTGTGTGTGGAGTACAGGTGATCTAGAATTGTTTTACCTCTGGTTGCACATTTAACATGTTGATAGAGATTTAAAGTCTCCGGCCACTAGGAGCGCCGCCTCCGGGTGAGTGGTTTCCTGTTTGCTTATTTCCTTATACAGCTGTCTGAGTGCGGTCTTAGTACCAGCATATGTCTGTGGTGGTGAATAAACAGCCACAAAAAGTATAGCTGAAAACTCTCTAGGCAGGTAGTGTGGCCTGCAATTTATCACAATATACTCTACTTCAGGCGAGCAAAATCTAGAGACTTCCTTAGATTTCGTGCACCAGCTGTTGTTACAAATATGCCCCCTTACTGGAGTGTGCTGTTCTATCTTGCCGTATATCCCGCTAGCTGAAAATCCATGTCATCATTCAGCCACGATTCCGAGAAACATAGGATATAGCCGTTTTTGATGTCCCATTGGTAGGATATTCGTGATCGTACCTCATCTAATTTATTGTCCAATGATTGCACGTTGGCGAGTAGTATTGACGGTAAAGGCAGCTTTCCCACTCGCCTTCTCTGGGTCCTCACGAGGCATCCAGCTCTTTGGCCTCTGTACCTGCTTCGCTTCCTTTTGCAAATAACAGGGATGTCGGCCCTGTTGGGTGTTTGGAGAATGTCCTGTGCGTTCTGCTTGTTGTAGAAAAAAATCTTTGTCTAATCCAAGGTGAGTGATCGCTGTCTTGATTTCCAGAAGCTCTATTATGCCGCAAGATACGTTTGCAAAAACATTCCGTACAAAATAAGTTACAAATAACGCGAAAACCCCCCACATAATAGTACAATTGGTTGCGCGCCCGTAAAACTGCTGCCATTTCCTCCTGCGACATTTTAAATGGTATGTTTTGGGACTTATGTTTCCCTCCAGTTTCCCTACAGCACCCTTCATCTCCCTGGATACCATGGACACCATGTCTGTCAGCCCCACAGGGTCAATAGGTCATATAGACCCAGCCATAGCAGCTACACCTTCCTTTGATGTCAACTAATTAGTGTTCTCTGTGCCTTGAGGGGAATAGCCTTCCCACAAAACCAGTGTGAACCAGTGTGAACCAGTGTGAACCAGTGTGAACCATGCATCACTGGAACATCTGCATGTCTGCATGTTCAAAAGTGTTCCAATTCTCCGACTTCTTAGTCTCTGTTCACACTTTATGTGGTGTCATCTAGTATGGGAAGGAGCCAACAATGGCTCTCCTGACTGAAGAGTGAATTTGGCAAAAGCCCCCAATGTGGCTTCGGCTTCGTCCTGATAGGCTTGAAGAAGCTAGAGATCGAGTGTCCCTGCGACCCCCAAATGGATTGGACTGTTTTCCTCCGCCTTCTTTCCTGATTCCTGCCATCATGGTCTTTATGCTGATGCTAATCATCCAGGACTGCAGGTAAGACCTGGGCGGCTGCCCCAGGACGGTGTCCATCTCCAGGCTGGTTCCCCTCCATCGTCTGACTGATCCTGGATGGACAGTACTTGACTGACTGGAGCGGTAGGTTTGTGATTGTTGACAAGGCAGCTCCTCAGAAGTGGGTTGAGCCTCTGCCATGACGACGGCATGCTGCAGGGGCTCATAGTGCACTCTCAATAATTATTTGTGGAGTCTCAGGTGAGAAAATACACTGAGGTCAGTTTCCTAGACCCAGATTAAGCCTTGTCCTCGACTAAAAGACACTTTCAATGGAGAAATGGCATTGAGATATGTATATTTTTTTAAATCAAGAACAAGGCTTAATCTGAGTCTGGGAAACCGGCTCCTGGTTATTATCATTGATGTCTGTGAGTAACGTGAGTAAAAACCTCGCAAGGCTACTGGCCCAGACGGCATCCCTAGCCGTGTCCTCAGAGCATGTGCAGACCAGCTGGCTGGTGTGTTTACAGACATATTCAATCGCTCCCTATCCCAGTCTGTTGTCCCCACATGCTTCAAGATGGCTACCATTGTTCCTGTACCCAAGAAGGCAAAGATAACTGAACTAAATGACTACCGCCCCGTAGCCCTCACTTCTGTCATCGTGAAGTGCTTTTAGAGTAGTCAAGGATCATATCACCTCCACCTTACCGGCCACCCTAGACCCGCTTCAGTTTGCATACTGCCCCAACAGGTCCACAGAGGACGCAATCACCATCACACTGACCTATTCCATCTGGACAAAATGAATAACTATGTAAGAATGCTATTCATTGACTACAGGTCAGTATTCAAAACCATAGTACCCTCCAAGCTCATCATCAAGCTGGAGGCCCTGGGTCTCAACCCCGCCCTGTGCAATTGGGTCCTGGACTTTCTGACGGGCCGCCCCCAGGTGGGGCCCCAAAAGGGTGCGTGCTCAGCCCCCTCCTGTATTCCCTGTTCACCCACGACTGCGTGGCAATGCACGCCTCCAACTCAATCATCAAGTTTGCAGATGACACACCAGCAGTGGGCTTGATTACCAACAACGACGAGACAGCCTACAGGGAAGAAGCAAGGGCACACGGAGTGTGGTGTCAGGAAAACAACCTCTCACTTAACGTCAACCAAACAAAGGAGATGATCATGGACTTCAGGAACCAGCAGAGGGAGCACCCCCCTATCCACATCAAAGGTACAGCAGGTGGAAAGTTTTAAGTTCATCGGCATACACATCACAAACAAAGTGAAATGGTCCACCCACATAGACAGTGTGGTGAAGAAGGCACAACAGCGCCTCTTCAACCTCTGGAGGCTGAAAAAATCTGGCTTGTCACCCAAAACTCGGACAAACTTTTACAGATGCATAATCGAGAGCATCCTGTCAGGCTGTATGTCAGCCTGATTCGGTAACTGCACTGCCCTAAACCACAAGGCTCTCCAGAGGGTGATGAGGTCTGCACAACGTATCAACGGGGGCAAACTACCTGCCCTCCATGACACCTACAGCACCCGATGTCACAGGAAGGCCTAAAAGATCATCAAGGACAACAACCCAAGCCACTGCCTGTTCACACCGCTCCAATCCAGAAGGCGAGGTCAGTACAGCTGCGTCAAAGCTGGGACCGAGAAGAACAGCTTCTATCTCAAGGCCATCAAACTGCTAAACAGCAATCATTAACTCAGAGAGGCTGCTGCCTACACTGAGACCCAATCACCTGCTGCATTAACATATGGATGACTAGTCACTTCATACAATGCCGCTTTAAATAAGGCCACTTTAATGTTGTTTAAATATCTTACATTACTCATATATGTATATACTGTATTTTATACCATCTACTGCACCTTGCCTATGCCGCTCGGCCCTCGCTCCTCCATATGGATGTACATATGTACATATTCTCATTCAACCCTTTTAGATTTGCCTGTATTAGGTAGTTGTTGTTAGATTACTTGTTAGATATTACTACAATCGGAACTAGAAGCACAAGCATTTCGCTACACTCGCATTAGCATCTGCTAACCATGTGTATGTGACCAAATAAAATTTGATTTATAGTATTACTGATTCTACAATGTTGGGTAAAAAATAAATGGATTGTCCATTACCTCTGCAGCAGCCATATGATTACAATGATCCTGACAGAAGATGACTTCCTATTTACCGGTGGCAGAATTTCGGGCCAATCGTAAATGGACATGATAAAGTCATCGTGATCTCTTCCCCCGTCTCCTGAGTATACTGCATAGATTGTTTAAATCCATACCCATTTAAAAAACACATTTGAATGACAAAGGTATCACATACCCTAAAACAATGTTTTATTGATCAAATGTAAATGTTATTGATAAATTGCTGATTGAGCAATGATAAGATATTATTTTAATATTCACATCTCAAAACACATTATCATTCACTTTTCACTTTGTTCCTGCAAAACACCTTACGCCAAACACATCTTACGCCTGCCAGGCAAACCAGCGTTACAAGCAACCCACACATCAGCAAAGTCGCTATCACATCAACCGAGTGGTATACTATCCAGGACATCTTATAGGACTCTGTCCTCAGGTGACGAGCTCCTTTATGTCTCATAACAAACTCGATCCAGAACACTGCCTTGTCCAGTGGTTTAATGGGTTGGTCTCTGTGCAGTCTGGACAACCTCTGCATGTTCTCCCTGTAGGACGGTTCATGCAGCACAGCCTTCAAAGACTCCAGAAACACATTTCTGTCCATTGTGACGATATCCACCGTGTTAGCTGCCCCCCTCTCCTTCAACTTGGAGAGGTTGTCGGACTGGTCGAAGGCGAGAGGGAGGCCGACTACCGGGACGCCGTGGTAGATGGCCTCCTGGACACCGTTGGTTCCTCCATGGGCTACGAAGGCCCGGGTCTTGGGGTGTCCTAGGAGGTCGTTCTGGGGAAGCCAGTCCACCAGTAGGGTGTTTTTACCCAGGGTAGAGGGTCTCTGTCCAGTATACCTGAGAACCACAAGAGAACCACAGTGGATATACATGGAAATCTGACACTTTTGTTTTTAAGTCTTGGCCCAGATAAAGTCCTGGACTAAAAGCATGCTCAATGGAGAATAACATTTGAAATAGTTTTTTAGTCCAGGACCAGGCCTTATTGTTTTTGGAAAACTGGCTCCATTTTTACTCATAATTTGTCCAATCAATTAATTAAAGGATCTATCCATCCATCCATACCTCCAGATGACCTTCTGAGGCAGCTGAGCGAACGCGGCAGCGATTTCATCTGCGATATCTTCAGGAAGCTCTGCCACCAAAGTCCCCAGAGTCATCATGACAACCCCATGCTCGCTGGAACTCTGAACAAACTCCTCCAGGTCCTGTGGAAGAGGCTTGGAGGGCTTACACTGGAACCCACCAATGTAGACCATATTCGGCATGGTGGGTTTCGGAAATTCAAAGACAAAATCGCTTCTCATGAGCCAGATATCTGCTTCCTGGAAGAATGCGTTGTAATCGACGTCAGGGCCAAAGTAACGCTGGACTATCGGTTTGTAGTTGGGTTCTGTGATAGATGTCAATGTGTAACTCCCGAGTATGTAAGCTAAGACATTGGTGACTCTCTGGAGGAAGGTCATCTTGTCTGTCAACTCTGTGGCTGTGTATGGGACGTAAGAGAGAGGCGACGGGGCGATGACCAAATGAGCTTCACCTTGAATGGTCCATCTGACATTGTAAACCAGAGGAAGGTGGAGGACGCGGGCTAAGATCGTCCCTCCACCAATCCCAGGATCTGTCAGAACCAAATCAAACTTAGCATCCTGGAGAGACTGGATCAACTTTCTGTCTTCAAGGACACGAGTGATCATTTCAGCCATGTTCTTGTGGAACTCGAAAAAAGTCTCCTTCATTGATGACTGAAGCTTGAGTTCGGTCCAAAAACTTTTCCCCTGCTCCCTTTGAATCTTCAGATGTTTACTTAATATAAATTCACCAAAGAAGTTTTCATCGAAGCCACCAGTGTTGGGGATGGTAATGGTGGTGTAGTGGGGGGAATTCTCCTTGATGTACCAGCTGTTTGACGCTCGCACCACTGTGATGTCATGGCCTTTGGAATGCAACTCTTCGATGATGACTCTCATGTTGACCCAGTGGCTTCCATCCATTGGGTAGATTAATATTTTACCCCCGTAGACAATATTGGACAGGGTGAAGAGCAATACGACCAATGAGATAAGGGTTGGTTGATACATCCTTCCGTCCATGGTGAAACCTTAATTAGATACAAGGAAGTAGATGTCAATCAATCAATCACAATAATTAACTAGCTGTCAGCTATAGTTTTTAGCACATTCTGTAACATCTGACAATTGTATAGGAATCAGAGAATTGAATTGTCTCTCTGGCCCTTTTTATAAAGTTGCGAAATGGGTTGGTATTCAACGAATCTACTAGGTAACCTAGCTAATGTATACTGTCATACCAATCTAATAGGGTCATATTCAGATGGACTCATAGTTGCACAAGATCATATCTGATACATCTGAATCAGACCTGGGTTCAAAAACGATTTGATATCATTTTCAAATAGTTTAGCTATGACAATGGGACCAGTAGAAACGTACAAAAAGCACAAACCTGGCATTTAAGGCACTGGAATGATTTAAGCGTTAAGCAAACGCTTAAATTATTTAAAAGATTTCAAATCGTGGTTGAACACAGGTCTGATCTGGGAGAGGGTTTATGGTTATGCAACCTCATTGTTCAATGAGAATATTCTGACTGGTCGTCATTGTAAATAAGAATGTGTTCTTAACTGACTTGCCTAGTAACATAAAAAAAAAATGAAAAGCCTTCTAGTCCCAGATCTATTTGTACAGTCTTGACAAGTCTGTTTGTTTGGTGTGACAATCACCATACAGTCTTAGAAAAAAAAGGTCATATCTAGAACCTAAAAGGGTTCTTTGGCTGTTCCCATAGAAGAACCCTTTGAAGAACCACTTTAGGTTCCAG
The DNA here is from genome assembly GCF_013265735.2 of Oncorhynchus mykiss. Classification (NCBI taxonomy): domain Eukaryota; kingdom Metazoa; phylum Chordata; class Actinopteri; order Salmoniformes; family Salmonidae; genus Oncorhynchus; species Oncorhynchus mykiss. The sequence continues at coordinate 98,798,537 of NC_048566.1, forward strand.
GTAAAAACCCTTTTGGGTTCCATGTTGAACCCTTTCCACAGAGGTTCAGAAACCGTCTCAGGGAAGCTCATCTGCGTGCTCGTCATCCTCACCAGGGTCATGACCTGACTGCAGTTCGGTGTCGTAATCGACTTCAGTGGGCAAATGCTCAACTTCGATGGCCACTGGCACGCTGGAGAAGTGTGCTCTTAACGGATGAATCCCGGGTTCAACTGTATGGGCGAGCAGTTTGCTGATGTCAACATTGTGAACAGAGAGCCCCATGGTGAGGTGGGGTTATGGTATGGGCAGGCATAAGCTACGGACAACGAACATAATTCCATTTTATCGATGGCAATTTTGAATGCACAGAGATACCTTGAAGAGATTGAGACTCATTGTCGCGCAATTCATCCTCCACCATCATCTCATGTTTCAGCATGATAATGCACTGCCCCATGTCACAAGGATCTGTACACAATTCCTGGAAGCTGAAAAGGGCCCAGTTCTTCCATGGCCGACATACTCACCAGACATAATGACTGGCTTTCTGATCCATGCCCCTAACTTTATTTTAAGGTACAGTATCTGTGACCAACATATGCATATCTGTATTCCCAGCCATGTGAAATACATAGATTTATATTTCAATTGACTGATTTCCTTATATGAACTGTAACTCAGTAAAATCTTCCGAAATGTATGTTGCGTTTATATTTTTGTTTAGTGTGAAATTCCTATTGAAAATAAATGAAGTGAATCTGCTAATTCAGTTTACTTTCAGAATGGAATCAACACCAATCCTGGTTACAGGACTGACCCCAATCCTGGTTACTGGATTGACCCCAATCATGGTTACTGGACTGACCCCAATCCTGGTTACTGGACTGACCCCAATCCTGGTTACAGGACTGACCCCAATCCTAGCTACGGGGCTGACCCCAATCCTGGTTACTGGACTGACCCCGATGCTGGTTACTGGACTGACCCCAATCCTGGTTACTGGACTGACCCCAATCCTGGTTACAGGACTGATCCCAATGCTGGTTACTGGACTGACCCCAATCCTGGTTACTGGACTGACCCCAATGCTGGTTACTGGACTGACCCCAATGCTGGTTACTGGACTGACCCTGGTTACTGGACTGACCCTGGTTACTGGACTGACACCAATCCTGGTTACTGGACTGACCCCAATCCTGGTTACAGGACTGACCCCAATCCTGGTTACTTGACTGACCCCAATCCTGGTTACTTGACTGACCCCAATCCTGGTTACTTGACTGACCCCAATCCTGGTTACTTGACTGACCCCAATCCTGGTTACTGTACTGACCCCAACCCTGGTTACTGAACTGACCCCGACCCTGGTTACTGGACAGACCCCAACCCTGGTTATATCTTACATTGTTACACCAGGAAATATTAAGTCTTATTACATACAGCCGGGAACAACTAATGGATATACCATCATATACCATCATTACGACTAGGAATACGACTTTCCCGAAGCGGATCCTTTGTTCAAACCATCACCCAGGGCAATGGATCTAATTCCAGAAGCCAATCCAAAATAACAGCGCCGCAGAAGGGGCAGACAAAGCAGCCTCCTGGTCAGACTCCGTAGACGTTCACATCGCCCACCTCTCCCGAGTATACTTCTTGCCAACGTCCAGTCTCTTGACAAGAAGGTAGACAAAATTCGAGCAAGGGTTGCCTTCCAGAGAGACATCAGAGATTGTAATATTCTCTGTTTCACAGAAACATGGCACTCTCGGGACATGTAGTCGGAATCGGTTCAGCCACCGGGCTTCTCCATGCATCGCGCCGACAGAGGTGAACACCTCTTGGGGAAGAGTGTATGCTTCATGATTAACGACTCATGGTGTAATCATAACATACAGGAACTCAAGTCCTTCTGCTCACCCAAACTAGAATTCCTTACAATCAAATGCCGGCCATTTTACCTACCAAGAGAATTCTCGTCAGTTATAGTCACAGCTGTTTACATTCCCCATCAAGCAGACAAGACGGCCCTAAAGGGACTTCACTGGACTTTAAACAGGAAATCATATATCCTGAGGGTGCATTTATTGTAGCTGGGGATTTTAACAAAGCAAATTTGAGAACAAGGCTACCTAAATTCCATCATCATATTGATTGCACTAATACACTGGATCACTGCTACTATAACTTCCATATATATAACTTGCATATAAAGCCCTCCCCCGCCCTCCCTTCGACAAATCCGACCACGACGCCATCTTGCCCCTACTGTTTTATAGGCATAAACTCAAACAGGATGTACCAGTGACGAGAACCAGTCAACGCTGGTCTGACCAATCGGAAGCCAAGCTTCAAGATTGTTTAGATCATGTTGGAATATGTTCTGGTCAGCCTCAGAGAACAACATCAACCTATACGCTGACTCGTGAGTGAGTTTATAAAGAAGTGCATTGGAGATGTTGTACCGACTGTGACTATTAAAACCTACCCTAACCAGAAACCGTGGATGGATGGCGGCATTTGCGAAAAACTGAAAGTGTGAACCACCGCATTTAACAATGGAAATAGGTCTGGGAATATGGCTGAATATAAACTGTGTAGTTATTCCCTCCGCAAGGCAATCAAACAAGAGAAATGCCAGTACAGGGACAAGGTGGAGTCGCAATTCAATGGGTCAGGCACGAGACGTATGTGGCAGGGTCTACAGGAAATCACAGACTACAAAAAGAAAACCAACCACGTCACGGACACCGACGTCACACTTCCAGACAAACTAAATACCTTCTTTGCCCGCTTTGAGGATAATACAGTGCCAACATCGCAGTCCGCTAACAAGGACTGCGCACCCCCCCCCCCCTCTCCTTCTCCATGGCCGACGTGAGTAAAACATTTAAAAGAGTTAACCCTCGCAAGGCTGCTTGCCCAGACGGCATCCCTAGCCCGCTAACAAGGACTGGGCAACTCCTCTCCTTCTCCGTGGCCGACGTGAGTAAAAACCTCGCAAGGCTGCTGGCCCAGACGGCATCCCTAGCCGTGTCCTCAGAGCATGTGCAGACCAGCTGGCTGGTGTGTTTACAGACATATTCAATCACTCCCTATCCCAGTCTGTTGACCCCACATGCTTCAAGATGGCTACCATTGTTCCTGTACCCAAGAAGGCAAAGATAACTGAACTAAATGACTACCGCCCCGTAGCCCTCACTTCTGTCATCGTGAAGTGCTTTTAGAATAGTCATGGATCATATCACCTCCACCTTACCGGCCACCCTAGACCCGCTTCAGATTGCATACCACCCCAACAGGTCCACAGAGGACGCAATCACCATCACACTGACCTATTCCATCTGGACAAAATTAATAACTATGTAAGAATGCTATTCATTGACTACAGGTCAGTATTCAAAACCATAGTACCCTCCCTGGGTCTCAACCCCGCCCTGTGCAATTGGGTCCTGGACTTTCTGATGGGCCGCCCCCAGGTGGGGCCCCACAAGGGTGCGTGCTCAGCCACCTCCTGTATTCCCTGTTCACCCACGGCTGCGTGGCCATGCACGCCTCCAACTCAATCATCAAGTTTGCAGATGACACAACAGTAGTGGGCTTGATTACCAACAACGACGAGACAGCCTACAGGGAGGAAGCAAGGGCACACGGAGTGTGGTGTCAGGAAAACAACCTCTCACTTAACGTCAACCAAACAAAGGAGATGATCATGGACTTCAGGAACCAGCAGAGGGAGCACCCCCCTATCCACATCAAAGGTACAGCAGGTGGAAAGTTTTAAGTTCCTCGGCATACACATCACAGACAAAGTGAAATGGTCCACCCAAATAGACAGTGTGGTGAAGAAGGCACAACAGCGCCTCTTCAACCTCTGGAGGCTGAAAAAATCTGGCTTGTCACCCAAAACCCTGACAAACTTTTACAGACGCATAATCGAGAGCATCCTGTCAGGCTGTATCACAGCCTGATACGGTAACTGCACCGCAAGGCTCTCCAGAGGGTGATGAGGTCTGCACAACGTATCAATGGGGGCAAACTACCTGCCCTCCATGACACCTACAGCACCCGATGTCACAGGAAGGCCTAAAAGATCATCAAGGACAACAACCCAAGCCACTGCCTGTTCACACCGCTCCAATCCAGAAGGCGAGGTCAGTACAGCTGCGTCAAAGCTGGGACCGAGAAGAACAGCTTCTATCTCAAGGCCATCAAACTGCTAAACAGCAATCATTAACTCAGAGAGGCTGCTGCCTACACTGAGACCCAATCACTGGCTGCATTAACATATGGATGACTAGTCACTTCATACAATGCCACTTTAAATAAGGCCACTTTAATGTTGTTTAAATATCTTACATTACAACCAATCGTAAATGGACATGATAAAGTCATCGTGATCTCTTCCCCCGTCCCCTGAGTATACTGCATAGATTGTTTAAATCCATACCCATTTAAAAAACAAATTTGAATGACAAAGGTATCACATACCCTAAAACAATGTTTTATTGATCAAATGTAAATGTTATTGATAAATTGCTGATTGAGCAATGATAAGATAATATTTTAATATTCACATCTCAAAACACATTATCATTCACTTTTCACTTTGTTCCTGCAAAACACCTTACGCCAAACACATCTTACGCCTGCCAGGCAAACCAGCGTTACAAGCAACCCACACATCAGCAAAGTCGCTATCACATCAACCGAGTGGTATACTATCCAGGACATCTTATAGGACTCTGTCCTCAGGTGACGAGCTCCTTTATGTCTCATAACAAACTCGATCCAGAACACTGCCTTGTCCAGTGGTTTAATGGGTTGGTCTCTGTGCAGTCTGGACAACCTCTGCATGTTCTCCCTGTAGGACGGTTCATGCAGCACAGCCTTCAAAGCCTCCAGAAACACATTTCTGTCCATTGTGACGATATCCACCGTGTTAGCTGCCCCCCTCTCCTTCAACTTGGAGAGGTTGTCGGACTGGTCGAAGGCGAGAGGGAGGCCGACTACCGGGACGCCGTGGTAGATGGCCTCCTGGACACCGTTGGTTCCTCCATGGGCAACGAAGGCCCGAGTCTTGGGGTGTCCTAGGAGGTTGTTCTGGGGAAGCCAGTCCACCAGTAGGGTGTTGTTACCCAGGGTAGAGGGTCTCTGTCCGGTATACCTGAGAACCACAGTGGATATACATGGAAATCTGACACTTTTGTTTTTAAGTCTTGGCCCAGATAAAGTCCTGGACTAAAAGCATGCTCACTGGATAATAACATTTGAAATAGTTTTTTAGTCCAGGACCAGGCCTTATCGTTTTTGGAAAATTGGCTACATTTTTACTCATAATTTGTCCAATTAATTAATTAATTAAAGGATCTATCCATCCATCCATACCTCCAGATGACCTTCTGAGGCAGCTGAGCGAACGCGGCAGCGATTTCATCTGCGATATCTTCAGGAAGCTCTGCCACCAAAGTCCCCAGAGTCATCATGACAACCCCATGCTCGCTGGAACTCTGAACAAACTCCTCCAGGTCCTGTGGAAGAGGCTTGGAGGGCTTACACTGGAACCCACCAATGTAGACCATATTCGGCATGGTGGGTTTCGGAAATTCAAAGACAAAATCGCTTCTCATGAGCCAGATATCTGCTTCCTGGAAGAATGCGTTATAATCGACGTCAGGGCCAAAGTAACGCTGGACTATCGGTTTGTAGTTGGGTTCTGTGATAGATGCCAATGTGTAACTCCCGAGTATGTAAGCTAAGACGTTGGTGACTCTCTGGAGGAAGGTCATCTTGTCTGTCAACTCTGTGGGTGTGTATGGGACGTAAGAGAGAGGCGACGGGGCGATGACCAAATGAGCTTCACCTTGAATGGTCCATCTGACATTGTAAACCAGAGGAAGGTGGAGGACACGGGCTAAGATCGTCCCTCCACCAATCCCAGGATCTGTCAGAACCAAATCAAACTTAGCATCCTGGAGAGACTGGATCAACTTTCTGTCTTCAAGGACACGAGTGATCATTTCAGCCATGTTCTTGTGGAACTCGAAAAAAGTCTCCTTCATTGATGACTGAAGCTTGAGTTCGGTCCAAAAACTTTTCCCCTGCTCCCTTTGAATCTTCAGATGTTTACTTAATATAAATTCACCAAAGAAGTTTTCATCGAAGCCACCAGTGTTGGGGATGGTAATGGTGGTGTAGTGGGGGGAATTCTCCTTGATGTACCAGCTGTTTGACGCTCGCACCACTGTGATGTCATGGCCTTTGGAATGCAACTCTTCGATGATGACTCTCATGTTGACCCAGTGGCTTCCATCCATTGGGTAGATTAATATTTTACCCCCGTAGACAATATTGGACAGGGTGAAGAGCAATACGACCAATGAGATAAGGGTTGGTTGATACATCCTTCTGTCCATAGTGAAACCTTAATTAGATACAAGGAAGTAGATGTCAATCAATCAATCACAATAATTAACTAGCTGTCAGCTATAGTTTGTAGCACATTCTGTAAAATCTGACAATTGTATAGGTTTCAGAGAATTGAATTGTCTCTCTGGCCCTTTTTATAAAGTTGCGAAATGGGTTGGTATTCAACGAATCTACTAGGTAACCTAGCTAATGTATACTGTCATACCAATCTAATAGGGTCATATTCAGATGGACTCATAGTTGCACAAGATCATATCTGATACATTTGAATCAGACCTGGGTTCAAAAACGATTTGATATCATATTCAAATTGTTTAGCTGTGATTGAGTTTTGCTGTGACAATGGGACCAGTAGAAAAGTTCAAAAAGCACAAACTTGGCATTCCAGGTGTAACAGTATAAACTTTAGTCCGTCCCCTCGCCCCTACCCGGTCTCGAACCAGAGACCCTCTGCACACATCAACAACAGTCACCCACAAAGCATCGTTACCCATCGCTCCACAAATCTGCGGCCCTTGCAGAGCAAGGGGAACCACTACTTCAAGGTCTCAGAGCAAGTGACGTCACTGATTGAAACACTATTTAGCGCCGCTAACTAGCTAGCCATTTCACATCCGTTACACAGGCACTCCAAAAGCAAACGCTTAAATTATTTTAAAGATTTCAAATGGTGGTTGAACCCAGGTCTGATCTGGGAGAGGGTTTATGGTTATGCAACCTCATTGTTCAATCAGAATATTCTGACTGCTGCAGATCACATTAGGAAGCATAGAGGGTTGTGGATGGGAGGAACAGCTAGCTGTGTTGCTACCATGCTATGTTGTCATGTGTTGCTACCATGGTGTGTTGTCATGTGTTGCTACCATGGTGTGTTGTCATGTGTTGCTACCATGGTGTGTTGTTGTCTTAGGTCTCTCTTTATGTAGTGTTGTGGTATCTCTCGTTGTGTTATGTCCTATATTATTAATCCCAGCCTCCATCCCCACAGGAGGCCTTTTGCCTTCTGGTAGGTCGTCATTGTAAATAAGAATGTGTTCTTAACTGACTTGCCTAGTTACACTTAAAAAAAAATAATTAAAAGCCTTCTAGTCCCAGATCTATTTGTACAGTCTTGACAAGTCTGTTTGTTTGGTGTGACAATCACCATACACTCTTAGGGGAAAAAAATGGTGATATCTAGAACCTAAAAGGGTTCTTTGGCTGTTCCCATAGAAGAACCCTTTGAAGAACCACTTTAGGTTCCAGGTAAAAACCCTTTTTGGGTTCCATGTTGAACCCTTTCCACACGGGGTCCAAAAAGGGTTATCCTATTGGAACCCTTTTTCTAAGTGTAGGAGTTGGCAAGGCAGCACAAACAGACCTGGAACCAGGCTAAGAAGTAGCATCCATGGATAAACTCATATTGCTTACACATCCTTAGAAATCCAGAACCGGTTTTGTGCAAACGTTCCACTTCTTGCGCTCCTTGTCATTGTTTGGCATGACAAGGAGTGGTATCTTAGCACAAAGAGACTAGATTTCTCCAGGTTACACAGATCGCATATCATTTTTCCAATTTGCTTTCCATCTTTGCATAATGAATTGCCTTTATGATGCAAACAGAATGCCCCCTCCCCCCTCTACACACACGCATAATAAGTACTTAAACAAGTCACATAATAAATTGCATGGACTCACTCTGTGTGCAATAATAGTGTTTAACATGATTTATGAATGACCACCTCATCTCTGTACCACACACACACACACACACAATTATCTGTAAGGTCCGTGTAGTCGGGCAGTGAATTTCAAACACAGATTCAACAGCAAAGACCAGGGAGGTTTTCCAATGTCTCATAAAGAAGGGCCCCTATTGGTAGATGGGTTATAAAAAAATATAACTTAAAAAAACATTTTTTTTAGAAGCTGACTATGGATATCCCTTTGAGCATTGTGAATTCATGAATTACATTTTGGATGGTGTGTCAATACACCTAGTCACTACAAAGATACAGGCGTCCTTCCTAACTCAGTTGCCGGAGAGGAAGGAAACCACTCAGGGATTTCAACATGAGGCCAATGGTGACCATAAAACAGTTACAGTTCAATGGCTGTGATAGGATAGAAAAGTGAGGATGGATCAACAACATTGTAGTTACTCCACAATACAACCTAAATGACAGAATGAAAAGAAGGAATCCTGTATAGAATAAACACATTCTAAAACATGCATCCTGTTTGCAACAAGATACTATCGTAAAACCACAAAAAATGTGGCAAAGAAATTAACTTTATGTCCTGAATACAAAGCGTTATGTTTGGGGCAAATCCAACACAACACATCACCGAGTACCACTCTTCATATTTTCAAGCATGGTGGTGGCTGCATCATGTTATGGGTATGCTTGTCATCGGCAAGGACTAGGGAGTTTTTAAGGATAAAAAGAAACGGAAAAGAACTAAGCACAGGCAGAATCCTAAAGGAAAACCTGGTTCAGTCATCTTTCTTGTCTCCCAATGTCTCCCAGACATTGGGAGACAAATTCCCCTTTCAGCAGGACAATAACCCAAAACACTAGACCAAATCTACACTGCATTGCTTACCAAGAAACTAATGAATGTTCCTGGGTGGCCGAGATACAGTTTTGACTTAAATCTGCTTGAAAATCTATGGTAAGACCTGGAAATGGTAATGTAGCAATGATCAACAAGAAATTTGACAGAGCTTGAAGAATTTAGAAAATAGATAATGGGAGAATTTTGCACCATCCAGGTGTGGAAAGCTCTTAGAAATGTACCCAGAAAGACTCACAGCTGTAATCGCTGCAAAAGGTGCTTCTACAAAGTGGGTGTGAATACTTATGTAATACTTATGTAAATAAGTTATTTCTGTATTTCCCTTTCAATAAATGTGCAAACATTTCAAAAAACATGTTCAGGCTGTAACACAGCAAAATGTGGAATAAGTCAAGGGGTATGAATACTTTCTGAAGGCACGGTAACTTACTATCCACCAACAAACTATCTGAACGAATTAAACTAAATGTTTAAATAACCATTGTTAACGTAAAAAATAAAGCCTTTATAAACCCTTAATGTACAGTGTTCTCACTGATAGATTACCTACCAAAGCCAGCCAAGTCCACAAGCAGCTTTAAAATCCAAATCAGTGTTAGTTTGTCCAACTGCCCAGACAACTACTTAAAATTCATTCACATCTCACTGAAAGGCAGTCCAGTAGGGTTGTGTCCTCTGATTGTTGGTATCAGACATGTGACATAAAGGTAAGTTAGGTTCCTCCTCACTACTACAACAGTGCCTTGTTAAACGCAAAACGACTTGGGGAGTCTGGAGGTTACACAATCTCTGTGTGACCAGTGGCAAATCGCACCATATTCCCTACCAAGTGGACTGTTTTTAAACCGTCGTCTAATACATTAGGTGTGTGTAACACTGCATTCCAGAACTTGTTTGAACTTTAGAAATGGTTTGTGTCCCAAATTGTACCCTTTTCCCTATATAGTGCACTACTTCTGACCAAGGCTCTGGTTAAAAGCTGTACACTATATAGGGGAAAGGGTGCCATTTGGAACATAAACCATGTTCAAAGTTCAAACAAGTTCTGCAACCGTTTTTTTTTTGTGTGTGTGTTTTTTTTGCATGAGACTCATACGCTTGCTCAAGTGAAAATGTTCAGTCCCACAATTTGCAACAAGCATGCATATATGCATATCGGCAGGGTAGCCTAGTGGTTAGAGCGTTGGACTAGTAACCGAAAGGTTGCAAGTTCAAATCCCAGAGCTGACAAGGTACAAAATCTGTCGTTCTGCCCCTGAACAGGCAGTTAACCCACTGTTCCTAGGCCGTCATTGAAAATAAGAATTTGTTCTTAACCAGTACCACTGACTTGCCTAGTTAAATAAAATAAAAAATCAGTTCCATACATTAAGTAATGTCTCTCTTCGCCATTGGTAGCAATTGTAAGGTGGCAGATAGCCAAGCGGTTAGAGAGGCAAGCCAGCAACTTGCCAGTTCAAATCCAGGATACGATGAGAAAAAAAAAAAATCTGTCGCGTCTTGGGTTAAAAGCGGAAGTAACATTTGGGTTGACCTTGTGTTGCAATTGACCAATAAAATAATCTTAATCTGTTAGATAACATAGCCGAGGCGCATTGCACGTTGAACTTGGTTGAAACACAAGAGTAGTAGAGGAAAGGTGAGTGCCCGGGAAAAATGATTATGACACGTGACCATGACTGTGCTATGCCTTGTATTACCATGGGACGGTCTCAATGATGCCTTAGAGAGGGTACAGAATGCAGTGCACACACTTTGCACATAGTATCCATGTTATGTACAACGTTATGCACTAAATTTGTAATTGAATGTGAAATGAAAATAAAAATTATTTTTCAAAAAAAAATTAAAAAAAATACTTCATTGCAAATAGTGTAAGACAAGGATTGTGACGGCGATCCAAATAAAAAGTCAGAATAGTTTACCATTATTTAATAGTGAAAAGAGGGGCATTGTTAATAGTGAGTGACACCGTTAAAATAATAGTATAGTGCGTAAACTCTCAAATTCTCTCTCTTTTTCTCTGATTAGCTATGAATCATTTTGCTGTGTGTGTGTGTCTCATTCTCAATATTCACCCACAGAGGATACATTGATAGGAGAGATCTCTGAAGTCTACATGAAAATGGTTAAAAAGCAACCAAATTGAAGTTTTGGAATGGCCTAGTCAATGTCCAGACCCCACGTAATAATGAAGGAAACGGCTGCCGTTTTACAGGCTCCTAACCAACTGTGCTATTTTGTTTGTTTTTACACATCGTTTGTAACTTATTTTGTACACAATTTTGCTGCTGGGGGTATGTGTCTATTTGTCAATAAAAGCTGGTGAGCGATGTCTAATATTAAAGAAGTCTTGAGGTATTGCTCGCCTGAGGTAGAGTACCTCATGATAAGCTGTAAACCACACTATCTACCAAGAGACTTCATCTATATTATTCGCAGCCATCCACTACCGACATACACAAATTACCTCGACTAACCTGTATCCCCGTACCGGTACCCTCTGTATATAGCCTTGTTATTATTTTTTTACTTTAGTATATATTTTCTTAACTCTATTCTCTTAAAACTGCCTTGTTAAGGGATTATAAGTAAGCATTTCATGGTAAGGTCTACACCGGATTTTGATTTGATCCCAAGTTGTGGCAGGACTTGAAAACCCACAAATGTCGCTGAGTTACAACAGTTCTGCATGGAAGAATAGACCAAAATTCCTCCACAGCGACATGATCAACATACACCCCCCGACCATGGCCCCCAATTCACATGACACCCCCCGACCATGGCCCCCAATTCACATGACTATGGAGGGACTTAATGGAGAAGCTCACTTCCGGGTACCAGCCTCAGTCCAACGGGCAGGTGGAGAGGATGAACCAGGAGCTGGGGAGGTTCCTGAGGAGTCACTGTCAGGACCTGCAGAATGAGTGGGCACGATTCCTACCATGGGCAGAGTACGCCCAGAACTTGCTGCATCACTCTTCTACTGGATTAACACTCTTCCAGCGTTTTCTGGGTTTTCAGCCTGCGGTTGATGAGTGGTTCCGGCACGCAGAAGAAGTGTGGAGCGACGCTCATGAGAGACTCCAGCGCACCGCCCATCGTCAAAAGGAGCAGGCAGATCACCACGCAGTATTCCACCCGGGGGATTGCGTCTGGCTCTCTTCCAGCAACATCCCACTCCGCCTGTCCTGCAAGAATCCGAGCCCCCGGTTTGTGGGGCCGTTCAAGGTTCTCCAGAGGGTCAATGAGGTGATATAGGTTACAGTTGCCCAGTCACTATCGTATCTTAACCTCATTTCGTGTCTCCCTTCTCAGACAGTTGGTTCCTGGTCCCCTAGCTGATGCTGTCCCGCACGACACCCCACTACCCCCCTGGACTTCGAGGGGAGTCTGGCTTTTGCTGTCCGATCTCTACTGGACTCCCGGCTTCGTGGGGATCGGCTCCAGTATCTGGTGGACTGGGAGGGGTATGGCCCAGAGGAACAGTGTTGGGTTCCGGTGGAGGACATTCTGTTAGTTTTTTTTGTTGTTGTTGAACTTTACCCCTTTTTCTCCCCAATTTCGTGATATCCAATTGTTTTTAGTAGCTACTATCTTGTCTCATCGCTACAACTCCCGTACGGGCTCGGGAGAGACGAAGGTTGAAAGTCATGCGTCCTCCGATACACAACCCAACCAAGCCGCACTGCTTCTTAACACAGCGTGCATCCAACCTGGAAGCCAGCCGCACCAATGTGTCGGAGGAAACACCGTGCACCTGGCAACCTTGGTTAGCGCGCACAGCGCCCGGCCCGCCACAGGAGTCGCTAGTGCGCGATGAGACAAGGATGTCCCTACCGGCCAAGCCCTCCCTAACCCGGACGACGCTAGGCCAATTGTGCGTCGCCCCACGGACCTCGACGCCGGTTACGACAGAGCCTGGGTGCGAACCCAGAGTCTCGGATGGCACAGCTGGCGCTGCAGTACAGCGCCCTTAACCACTGCGCCACCTGGGAGGCCCTGGAGGACATTCTGGATTCCAACATCATCTGTGATTTCCACCTCTGCAGCCCGGACCGACCCGCTCCTTGTCCTCAGGGTCACCTCCCTGGTCGGCGTCATCCTGCAGCAGGAGCCGTGCGTCCGTGAGGGGGGACGAGCGTGCCTACCATCACGCCTCCCCTCTGGCGCACGACGTCGCCGGTCCTGGAATTCATCATTACACACACCTGGCATCCTTCCTTACTCTCACCTGCAGATCATCATGATTCACACCTGGACTCCATTACCTTCATCATTACCTCCCTTTTATATGTCCCTTATGTTTATTCCTCAGTCGGTATTGTTTCCTGTCTTCATGCTCTTGTCCACTGTTACGCTGTCTTGTCTCAAGTTCGTTGTTTTATTAAACATTTCACCTGCACCCGTTTCTCGACTCGCAGCGTCATCTTTACAAACTCACCTCATAGTCCGTAACTCACCTCGTAGTCCGTAACTCCCCCACCTCTCACTTAAACTTAAATCCAAACTGTTTGGGGTCAAATCAATTCCAGTAAATGGAGAATTGGAATTTCAGTGTACTTCCTTAATTGACTGAACTTTAAAATGGAATTGACTCCAACCCTGCTGGGAAGATAATAATTCAACCAGACACTGCATTTCCCATTGGACAATATTCAAGTTGGATCAATTCTAGCCTGGTTTCAGAACGGCTTCTGCTGTCCTGCCAATTCCTTTCATAATGACCAAAGAAGCTAACAGATCTGGGACCAGGCTAGATCCACTACAACATGTTAGATGAAACATCAACAAAAAAATGTAAAATAGAAGAAATGACACATCTGTAAACTTGATCAGGATACAAAAGCAGAGGCAGACAGTCCGGTAATCATAACGACGACATAGACAGGCGATCCTCACACAAGTGTTGTAAAGGTTCAATGGACCATCGAAATCAACAAATCAGAATTGACGGAAACAGATATTCTGAAGAATAAGGCTAGACTTAAAGAGTTAAAAGCGAAAATGGAAAAAGTTAAGGACCAACAATAAAAGGTAACGGATTCTGAATCACAGGCTCCAGGAACCTGATGCGTTCAGAGGTTCAGGTTATTTTTGCCGCAAGGGGACGGTTCGTATTCGCTGACACCTGACAGTTCTGGGTCGCATCGGAATGTGAGAAATCGGTCATTCTTAATCCAGCATGGGTTCAATCTAGTAGCATAAATGACAAACATTTATTACGATACAAACAAAAATTACTTTAGCAACCAAAGCAAATGATCTGCTCCTACTTTCGTACAGAGTTAGTACAGTGTTTTTATGCATCAAACAGGAAGTCCCTTTTAGGGTCATATTTGGATTATACTTGCTGCCTAGTAAAAAATTGCCTTTTCTCCAGCGAGATTCTCCCACGATAGCCTGGTCGCAGATGAATTTATGCTCTTGCATATTCTAAGATCAGTTTGGCACGACAATGAGTTGGTATGATAGAAGACTGGCAGTCCCAGATGTCTGAGTGCTACAGACTCAGAACCAATGAATTGACAACTAGCAAGCTATCCCTTGTCCCTTTTAGTTTTTAACCATTTCCTTTCAATAGATGTACTCATTGTCGTTGCTCTTGCCCAGCACTCATGTTGTGTTTGGATGTTAAATCCATCTCTGTGTTTCTGGGTCCTGGGGACCCAAGCGGGTGAACTATTTAGTTTTCTCCCTATCAGAGAAGATTGGGAAACATTTGCATCTATCCCAAATGGCATCTGTGTGTTAATCAATAGCCCTCATTTACAAAGTACAAAACTGTATTATTGTGAGCAGCTGCTTGAGCACAAGCTGTAAAACGTTAAACAGTGCCCCCTGTTGGCTGGGAAGGAATATTATAATCAACCCCCAATTTTTTTTGTCATGACGACGTCAAGCCCCAATCTCCAACTGAAGCTTTCGGTTGCCAAGTAACAAATCAAGTAATAAATCACAGACAAATAATCTTAAAATTCTTTATTCATAAACTTGATGCAAGTTTACAAATTACTGTACATGGTCAAAATGTCCCTTGATAACAAAAAAACAAAGCATGCCAACCAACGGGTGCAAAACTTGACAATCTGTCCCAACCATTTGTTGACGACCAGAAAATGATTTTACAAATTAGTATTAGTCTAGATAGAGAAGACAGATTAACCTTCTATCAAAAACACTGTCCAGGTACAGAGGAACGTGCAAACCTATTTAAAATCACAGAATGAATGACTGAACTGACTCTGCCCAAAGTGAATGAGCACCTATACCCCACCCTCCGCCTCCTTCCAGAGATTTTGGGTCCTGTCCAGAATCAACCCCTAGTCACTCTACCTACCCCCTCCCCCAGACACTTGTGGAGATCTGAGAAGGTTGGACACGAGTAATAAATGTGGTAATATATTCACCGAGCCCCGATCAGAGCATATGGCTTAAACCTATCAAATTTGTATCAGAGTCCGTCGGTATCAAGCGTCTCAAGAGTATGGGGATCTGATCTAGGATCCTCCTTGTCCGTGTCATCATATTCGTAATTATCTGTGAAGAGAAATCCTCCTAGATCAAGACTCCCACTCTGAGACACTTGATACATACAGCCTCAGATCCCACTGGTGTCTGGGGGTAGGTGGGGGGGGGGGGGGTTGTTTTCTAGACAGGGCCTGGGTATCAAGTGGGAAGCAGCTACCTAAACGTGAGAGGAAAGTTCTACTCAGCTGAACTAAGTTACTCAAAAAAAAAACAAAAAAAAATGGGAATCACAAGACATCAATTCTGTGCAGAAGTAACGGACCCAGGCTTTGGCTACCGGATTCCCTATGTAGGGGGGCACTACTTTAGACCACAGCCCTATGGGTCCTGGTCAAAAGTAACGCCCTATTTAGGGAATAAAAAAAAGGGTACCATTTGGGACGTAATCTTGGGTCATACGGAGCCAAGTAGATGTACTACTAAACGACCATCCCCTTCTTCCCTCTCGACCCTTAGAAATTCAAACAACCCGTCGCCATTTTCCACATTTCTCCATAAGTGGGAGCCTGTACGATTGAAGGAAAAAAAGGACATAATAGTCCCTCTAGAAAGACAGAGTTTTCCTCCGATTCAGAAAAAGGTGAGATCCTAAAAACTTGATTTGTTAGTTCAGGTGTATTGACTTCTGAGGCACACATCCTTGCCATTTTGTGCAAAAAAATATATACTTACCCATTACAGACAAGATATATTTAAAGACCTCCTCTCACACTCAGAAATAAAAACCCATAGTAGCCTAGCCTAGATATATGTATTAGGGACTAAAGACAACAAAGACCAGCAGATACCCATGTTTCTGATACAAGCCAAAAGCATGGAGGTAGACATGCAGATAAGACCCTAGCAGTGTTTTAGATGGCACCCTATTCCCTATATAGTGGACTATGAGCCTTGGACAGAAGGAGTGAACTATATAGGGACTAGGGTGCCAATTGGGAGAGACATATTATAGTATAATGTTGAAAACACTAAACAAAACAGGGTAAATATCAGCGTTACAAAATTTCCACATTTCAGTTCATGAGAGCAATTTATACTGTCATTATACTGTAATCCTTATTAGTATACCTCAAAAAAAGATGTTTAGCCAAAACATATTCTTGGTTTAACAAGGTGGAAAAACGCAGAAACACTATTCAGTATGTATAGACAAATGGTCAACCAGGTCTGGTATTCTAGGGTAGCATCCCAAATGGCACCCTATTCCCTATATAGTGCACTACTTTAGACCAGAGCCCTATAGAACCCTATATATAATGCACTACTTTAGACCAGAGCCCTAATAGAACCCTATTCCCTATATATAATGCACTACTTTAGACAAGAGCCCTATAGAACCCTATTCCCTATATATAATGCACTACTTTAGACCAGAGCCCTATAGAACCCTATTCCCTATATAGTGCACTACTTTAGACCAGAGCCCTAATAGAACCCTATTCCCTATATATAGTGCACTACTTTAGACCGGAGCCCTATAGAACCCTATTCCCTATATAGTGCACTACTTTAGACCGGAGCCCTATAGAACCCTATTCCTATATAGTGCACTAATTTAGACCGGAGCCATATGAGGAGCGATAGGGTCCAATTTAGGACGCATCTTAAGATGTTATTATTTTACCAGGTCAGGAGAGCTCCCCTCCAAATACACTGAACAAAAAAGATAAAACGCAACTTGTAAAGTGTTGGTCCCATGTTTCATGAGCTGAAATTAAAGATCCACAGAATTTTCCATATGCACAAAAAGCCTATTTCTCTCATATTTTGTTCACAGATTTGATTACATCTCTCTTAGTGAGCATTTCTCCTTTGCCAAAATAATTCATCCACCTGACAGGTGTGGCATATCAAGAAGTTGATTACATGGCATGATCATTACACAGGTGCACCTTGTACGAGGGACAATAAAAGGCCACTAAAATGTGCCGTTTTTTTCACAACACTATGCCACAGATATCTCAAGTAGAGGGAGTGTGCAATTGGCATGCCGACAGCAAGGATTGTCCACCTGAGCTTTTGGCAGAGAACTGAATGTTCATTTTTTTTTACCATAAGCCGCCTCCAACTTCGTTTTATAGAATTTGGCAGTACATCCAACCGGCCTCACAACCGCAGACCACGTGTTACCAAGCTAGCCCCCCTCTACATCCGACTTCTTCACCTGCGGGATCGTCTGAGACCAGCCACCCGGACAGCTGATGAAACTGAGGAGTATTTCTGTCTGTAATAAAACCCCCCTGGGGGAAAAACTCATTCTGATTGGCTGGGGGTGGGCCTGGTTCCCAAGTGGGTGGGCCTATGCCCTCCCAGGCCCTTTCCATGGCTGTGCCCATGCCAAGTCATTTGAAATCCATAGATTAGGAACTAATTAATGTATTTCAATTGACTTATTTCCTTATTTCCTTATATAATAAAATAATTTAAAGTGTTGCATTTATATTTTTGTTCAGTATAGTTACCTGTGTTTCAATTTAGGTAGCTATAGAATATATCACCCAATAAAACTCACTACTGGTATACTAGTATAATAGCTCAATGAAAACTCTTTGTCCTTTAATAACACAAAATATGATCCATCGAAAACATACAACTATGTAAGACCCACAATGCATCAGTCTCCAGTTAAAGCCGACTAAGTTAACTAACTGGTGATTTAGTTATGGTAACTAGCTGGTAATGCAACTATGGTAACTAGCTGGTAATGCAACTATGGTAACTAACTGGTAATGCAACTATGGTAACTAGCTGGTGATCTGGCTGCCTATGGTAACTAACAGGTAATGCAACTATGGTAACTAGCTGGTGATGAAGCTGCCTATGGTAACTAACAGGTAATGCAACTATGGTAACTAGCTGGTGATGAAGCTGCCTATGGTAACTAACAGGTAATGCAACTATGGTAACTAGCTGGTGATGAAGCTGCCTATGGTAACTAACAGGTAATGCAACTATGGTAACTAGCTGGTGATGAAGCTGCCTATGGTAACTAACAGGTAATGCAACTATGGTAACTAGCTGGTGATGAAGCTGCCTATGGTAACTAACAGGTAATGCAACTATGGTAACTAGCTGGTGATGAAGCTGCCTATGGTAACTAACAGGTAATGCAACTATGGTAACTAGCTGGTGATGAAGCTGCCTATGGTAACTAACAGGTAATGCAACTATGGTAACTAGCTGGTGATGAAGCTGCCTATGGTAACTAACAGGTAATGCAACTATGGTAACTAACAGGTAATGTAAACGACTATGGTAACTAACTGGTAATGTAGCTATGGTACCTAGCTGGTAATGTAGCTGGCTATGGTAACGGTGTTGTGCCGTGGTAGCCTTGCATGCTATGCTCCAGCCTGGTTGGTCCCAGGTCCATTTGTGCCGTCTTGTCCTATGGTCATTAGAGGACAATAGGCTTGGGCGATATATACAATTTATACCGGGGTAATAACGAATGGTATGATTTAGAATTTAGGGTTTTTTGGGGTGGGGTGGGGGGTTGTTATGGGAGAGAGTGCTACGCCACTGCCTATAACTTTAAATTTAGTATAACTATAAGTAAATCTAAGATGGGTTAAATAAATGATATCCAGCTCAGGGCTCCAGCTATGCACGATGCTTGTTGACTTGCTAGCTAAGTGTTGAGATGTCAAGATCAAGCTACTTAGTTACAGCAGAGACGTTCAATCCCTTCCTGGATCAAGAGCCCCCGTTACCTAAATTTGTTTTGTGCATAAAAATAGAGCCAACAACTTCTGTGCACATTCGGTAATACCGCATAACCCGGTACGGTAAAGAAACGGAATGAACTTCTGGATACAGACCAAACCCCAGGAGATCTGGAACCAGGCCATCCCCTACGCGATCCCCTTAAATAGAAAAACAACATGACAGATGCCTTGGTGGAGCTAGCTCACTTAACCATTCTTAAAAAAAAATGGTACGCAGTGGTAGATTTCATCCCAAAATGGCAACTCGTTTACTACAGCGTCCAGTTTTTTTTTGACCGACACGTTTATCAGAAAAAATAAAAAAAAGAAGAATGATCCAGAGTTACATTGCTTTCATAAGAATGTTGTCCATATCCTGCTTTTTCATTCCCATAGGTCAAAGGTGAAAAGAAGTGCACTATCTAGATACTAGGGTGTCATTTGGGAGACCCCTTCCTGCATCCTAGTCACCCACCATTTTGTCACCAATCTGGCACATGATGTTACTGCTGGGACATAAAAAATATAAAAAAAAGCAACAAAAAAAAGCCAGCAAGCAGAATAACAATACATTTAACCATATACTATTTCTTTTAAACAACGTCTGTAATTTGGTACCAGTAAATATTACACAAAGTAAGCGGAAAAAAATGAGCAGCGTCACTAAAGATGACATCACTGAAACATCTTAAGTGATCCTCCATCTTCCTTCATATTCGCTTTAAAATCCAACTGTCACCACAGAGAGGTTTCAGGTCAAATCCAACTGTCACCGCAGAGAGGTTTCAGTTCAAATCCAACTTTCACCACAGAGAGGTTTCAGTTCAAATCCAACTGTCACCGCAGAGGTTTCAGTTCAAATCCAACTTTCACCAAAGAGAGGTTTCAGTTCAAATCCAACTGTCACCAAAGAGAGGTTTCAGTTCAAATCCAACTTTCACCAAAGAGAGGTTTCAGTTCAAATCCAACTGTCACCAAAGAGAGGTTTCAGTTCAAATCCAACTGTCACCGCAGAGGTTTCAGTTCAAATCCAACTGTCACCACAGAGAGGTTTCAGTTCAAATCCAACTGTCACCACAGAGAGGTTTCAGTTCAAATCCCACCGCCAATGCTGTGGCTGGCTGTAAGAGCGTACAGCTTCACACTAAAAACAGGTGGTGGTGGTTGTGGATACGAACAAACCAGCTCTAGTCAGACCTGTCTGCTGTACAGTAGGTAGGTTCTCTCACCGAGGAGGAACTAATCAAGATGATCCGTTAGTCGAGCCCACGTCGTCAAAACCAGCGCATGTATGGAAGGAGAAAAGGCTGTTCTCCACATCGAGAGAGAGATAAGGGAAAACAAAATGTGAAAAGATGCAACAGGACAGCCGAGCCCCTCAGTTATAACAGACATTCTCCTCAGGTGAAGGGGACAGTGGAGTGATGCAACAGGA
Source organism: Oncorhynchus mykiss (assembly GCF_013265735.2). Classification (NCBI taxonomy): domain Eukaryota; kingdom Metazoa; phylum Chordata; class Actinopteri; order Salmoniformes; family Salmonidae; genus Oncorhynchus; species Oncorhynchus mykiss. The sequence continues at coordinate 98,819,183 of NC_048566.1, forward strand.
CCGCCGAGCCCCTCAGTTATAACAGACATTCTCCTCAGGTGAAGGGGACAGTGGAGTGATGCAACAGGACCGCCGAGCCCCTCAGTTATAACAGACATTCTCCTCAGGTGAAGGGGGCTGTGGAGTGATGCAACAGGACCGCCGAGCCCCTCAGTTATAACAGACATTCTCCTCAGGTGAAGGGGACAGTGGAGTGATGCAACAGGACCGCCGAGCCCCTCAGTTATAACAGACATTCTCCTCAGGTGAAGGGGACAGTGGAGTGATGCAACAGGACCGCCGAGCCCCTCAGTTATAACAGACATTCTCCTCAGGTGAAGGGGACAGTGGAGTGATGCAACAGGACCGCCGAGCCCCTCAGTTATAACAGACATTCTCCTCAGGTGAAGGGGACAGTGGAGTGATGCAGCAGGGAGTAGACAGTCTAGCCCGTTATTGGGCCAGGCAGAGAAGAGATACTGGTCTACTGAGCTGACGACAGGCCAGACGGAAGAATTTGCCAGTTGGTTTCCACAAGAAAGATGATATAACTCCCAAATAAGTCAGAAGGGAGAAAATAGCTCCAAAAGAAATTAAAATATATTGTTGTTGTTTTTTGTTTTTTTTTACCCAAAAGACATTATGTTCCCAGGGAGAATGATGAGTGAACTCTTTACCCATCTTCTTTAGGAGGTGTGTACCAGCCTGAAAAAAATAAATAAAAATAAACACACAAGGTTGCCATAACAACCACGGATTTGTATCATCATCATCGTCTATTTTCATTCCTGTTTATATGGATCGATAGTTCAATGAGGATCATTTACCATTCTTTTCGTGAATCTGCACCAGGGATTTGTATGACTGTTGTGCCCTGGCAAGACTGTACTGATTCTACAAGAATATTAGTGAAAATACGGATTAGATTCATCTTCAACAACCTCACATGGTGTGACAAAAAAAAATAATCTAATGTTTACCAAAAGTTACTACAGTTGTTTACCTTATTGGCTCCGAACTGCACCCTGGCTTTTCCTTTGACTAGGGTCGCGTTGATCTGCATGATGACAGACTCAATGGAATAGGCACTGCTCCAACCCTGGAACAACACAAAGAAATACTAATTGGTCGGTCTGAAAACCTCGTCAGATCAGTGGCAATGAAGGAGAGGAGGTGAGGAGGAGAACAGACTTTAAAAAACAGTTTTTTTTTTGGTTTGTTTTAAAAAGACAATTGAGCAAAGAGAACGAGACAGCGTCTTCAGGAACTTTGGTGAGGGACAAACAACGTATGAATCGTATTCAAATACAGACCTGTTTTGTGAGAAGCTCCATACACAAGGCCCCGCCGCCAAGAACGTACCTGAAAAAGAGGACAGAGAAGTACCAAGACTGGTTCACGAACTAGAAAATAATTTGGCCCATCTAATTTTAGTCATTTAGCAGAAGCTAAAGTATTTTGAAAAGACTACTCTAGATCACGTTCAGGGACATGAGGAAAAGGACAAACAGACTACTCTAGATCACGTTCAGGGACATGATGAAAAGGACAAACAGACTACTCTAGATCACGTTCAGGGACATGATGAAAAGGACAAACAGACTACTCTAGATCACGTTCAGGGACATGATGAAAAGGACAAACAGACTACTCTAGATCACGTTCAGGGACATGATGAAAAGGACAAACAGACTACTCTAGATCACGTTCAGGGACATGAGGAAAAGGACACAGACAGACTACTCTAGATCACGTTCAGGGACATGATGAAAAGGACAAACAGACTACTCTAGATCACGTTCAGGGACATGATGAAAAGGACAAACAGACTACTCTAGATCACGTTCAGGGACATGAGGAAAAGGACAGACAGACTACTCTAGATCACGTTCAGGGACATGATGAAAAGGACACAGACAGACTACTCTAGATCACGTTCAGGGACATGATGAAAAGGACAGACAGACTACTCTAGATCACGTTCAGGGACATGAGGAAAAGGACAAACAGACTACTCTAGATCACGTTCAGGGACATGATGAAAAGGACAGACAGACTACTCTAGATCACGTTCAGGGACATGATGAAAAGGACACAGACAGACTACTCTAGATCACGTTCAGGGACATGATGAAAAGGACAGACAGACTACTCTAGATCACGTTCAGGGACATGATGAAAAGGACACAGACAGACTACTCTAGATCACGTTCAGGGACATGATGAAAAGGACACAGACAGACTACTCTAGATCACGTTCAGGGACATGATGAAAAGGACAAACAGACTACTCTAGATCACGTTCAGGGACATGATGAAAAGGACAGACAGAATACTCTAGATCACGTTCAGGGACATGATGAAAAGGACACAGACAGACTACTCTAGATCACGTTCAGGGACATGAGGAAAAGGACACAGACAGACTACTCTAGATCACGTTCAGGGACATGATGAAAAGGACAAACAGACTACTCTAGATCACGTTCAGGGACATGATGAAAAGGACACAGACAGACTACTCTAGATCACGTTCAGGGACATGATGAAAAGGACACAGACAGACTACTCTAGATCACGTTCAGGGACATGATGAAAAGGACACAGACAGAATACTCTAGATCACGTTCAGGGACATGATGAAAAGGACACAAACAGACTACTCTAGATCACGTTCAGGGACATGATGAAAAGGACACAGACAGACTACTCTAGATCACGTTCAGGGACATGATGAAAAGGACACAGACAGACTACTCTAGATCACGTTCAGGGACATGATGAAAAGGACAGACAGAATACTCTAGATCACGTTCAGGGACATGATGAAAAGGACAGACAGAATACTCTAGGGTAAAAACAGAAGCGTAGGACAATAAGACCATCCAGACGTCACTGAGCAGCACTCACCCTCCGGACAGAACAGGAGAGACGACCCGTACGAATGGTGGGTCAAAAGGAAAGTTATCCTGAAAGTGTCAAACAAGAAAACACATTTATCATCGCAAAACCTCTATCCCGCCTCATAAAAAAATTAAATAATAATTAATTTATTTATTTTAAAAAATCAAATCAAATGAATAAAACTCACTTTATATGAGAAACTGAGCAGAATGTAGTCCACCCCTTCCTTTTCCTTCAGAACCTGCAAGTCACTATGTAACGGACTATCTGGGTCTACCCTGTTAAAATAACGACAGAATGATTACACTGTATTATCCGGACTTAAGACACAGCTAGGAAACAGGGGAAGCTACCACCGCTCTGTGAAATAATACCCGGCTCTGAAAACTTACGTTCTTATTTTGACGTGCCATTCATAAAGGCTGTCATTGACTAGCTCCACCGAATAAATACCTGGAAATGAATAACAAGATATATACAGGTGAACATCACTGTTAAATCAACGTGTTATCGTCATCAGACCTACAATCACTGGAGGGTTAGGACCAATGGGGTGCTGAGCCAGGCCAGCACTCAGCTGTCTTGTAACTCTGACCTGTCGATCTCTCACCTGTCTTGTAACTCTGACCTGTCGATCTCTCACCTGTCTTGTAACTCTGACCTGTCGATCTCTCACCTGTCTTGTAACTCTGACCTGTCGATCTCTCACCTGTCGATCTCTCACCTGTCTTGTAACTCTGACCTGTCAATCTCTCACCTGTTGATCTCTCACCTGTCTTGTAACTCTGACCTGTCGATCTCTCACCTGTCTTGTAACTCTGACCTGTCGATCTCTCACCTGTCTTGTAACTCTGACCTGTCAATCTCTCACCTGGCTTGTAACTCTGACCTGTCAATCTCTCACCTGTCGATCTCTCACCTGTCTTGTAACCCCGACCTGTCGATCTCTCACCTGTCTTGTAACTCTGACTTGTCGATCTCTCACCTGTCGATCTCTCACCTGTCGATCTCTCACCTGTCGATCTCTCACCTGTCGATCTCTCACCTGTCTTGTAACCCCGACCTGTCGATCTCTCACCTGTCTTGTAACTCTGACTTGTCGATCTCTCACCTGTCGATCTCTCACCTGTCTTGTAACTCTGACCTGTCAATCTCTCACCTGTCTTGTAACTCTGACCTGTCAATCTCTCACCTGTCGATCTCTCACCTGTCTTGTAACTCTGACCTGTCGATCTCTCACCTGTCTTGTAACTCTGACCTGTCGATCTCTCACCTGTCTTGTAACTCTGACCTGTCAATCTCTCACCTGTCGATCTCTCACCTGGCTTGTAACTCTGACCTGTCAATCTCTCACCTGTCGATCTCTCACCTGTCTTGTAACTCTGACCTGTCGATCTCTCACCTGTCTTGTAACTCTGACCTGTCGATCTCTCACCTGTCGATCTCTCACCTGTCTTGTAACTCTGACCTGTCGATCTCTCACCTGTCTTGTAACTCTGACCTGTCAATCTCTCACCTGTCGATCTCTCACCTGTCTTGTAACTCTGACCTGTCGATCTCTCACCTGTCTTGTAACTCTGACCTGTCGATCTCTCACCTGTCGATCTCTCACCTGTCTTGTAACTCTGACCTGTCGATCTCTCACCTGTCTTGTAACTCTGACCTGTCGATCTCTCACCTGTCTTGTAACTCTGACCTGTCGATCTCTCACCTGTCTTGTAACTCTGACCTGTCGATCTCTCACCTGTCTTTTAACTCTGACCTGTCGATCTCTCACCTGTCTTGTAACTCCGACCTGTCGATCTCTCACCTGTCTTGTAACTCCGACCTGTCGATCTCTCACCTGTCTTGTAACTCCGACCTGTCGATCTCTCACCTGTCTTGTAACTCCGACCTGTCGATCTCTCACCTGTCTTGTAACTCCGACCTGTCGATCTCTCACCTGTCTTGTAACTCCGACCTGTCGATCTCTCACCTGTCTTGTAACTCCGACCTGTCGATCTCTCACCTGTCTTGTAACTCTGACTTGTCGATCTCTCACCTGTCGATCTCTCACCTGTCTTGTAAATCTGACCTGTCGATCTCTCACCTGTCTTGTAACTCTGACTTGTCGATCTCTCACCTGTCGATCTCTCACCTGTCGATCTCTCACCTGTCGATCTCTCACCTGTCTTGTAACCCCGACCTGTCGATCTCTCACCTGTCTTGTAACTCTGACTTGTCGATCTCTCACCTGTCGATCTCTCACCTGTCGATCTCTCACCTGTCGATCTCTCACCTGTCTTGTAACCCCGACCTGTCGATCTCTCACCTGTCTTGTAACTTTGTGATCTGTAGATCTCCCTGAGTTCCTTCATGAGACGATCAGACGCCTGAACTGAACCAGAAACGGCACCCTGAAACAGGCATCACAACACGGATCAGAACCAGGCTACCTTAGAGCAAGACAAGAGACTATAAAAAACGGTGGAAATGTTCCCGTTCCCCCCCCCACCCTCTTGAAAAAAAGAAAAAGACGCCTTACCGAATGAGCACTTACGTTCAAGTGGTCCTGCCTCTGGTTCTTACGGATCTTCTCAAGGATGGCCAGGTTCTCCTTCAAATCAAATCACATCCAACTTTATTAATGCAGTAGGAAGTGCTTCATTTAAATAATAAAAAGTTAGAAACTAAATGTTGACAAAAATAGCTCAATTAAGATAGCAAAACAATAGTAAACAAAGTAATAATATACAGCAAAGTGTACACAGTACAACGTAACGCTGACTTTCACAATTACAAGAAGCCATTTTTTTCAAAACAACATGCAAGGAAAAGACAGTTATTGCCAAAGAAAATTGTCTTTCAGAAATCTCAGCATTCAATATGATTTCCAGAGGAGCTGCTCATTGTTTTTTAAATTTTATTTATATTTTTTTATATTTTAACTTTATTTAACTAGGCAAGTCAGTTAAGAACAAATTCTTATTTTCAATGACGGCCTAGGAACAGTGGGTTAACTGTCTTGTTCAGGGGCAGAGTGTCAGATTTGTACCTTGTCAGCCTCTGTGATTTGAACTTGCATCACTTTCGGTTGCTAGTCCAACGCTCTAACCACTAGGCTACCCTGGAAATAATATTCAGATTTTGCCATGACAACATGGAAGAGGAGCCTCGAAAGTAGAATACGATTTATAACAAAGTAAAAAACATGTTTTTAAATAAAAACATTTAGCTGTTAGGTAGGAAAGTTGTTGTATTTTGAGCCGTAAGATGTTTTGTGGTTGGAATTGCCATATTTTAGAGGTGAAAATGTAGTTTGACAGAATGGTTTTGTCTGGAAAAACAAAACAAAAATGGTTGCTTAGTAACCAGACACCAAGACGATCTGTGGAGAAAGAAAAGTTCCAATATTTACGTAACCTTTGTGATTGGAGGATATATCTGTGGTAAAGCGACTCAGGATTAAATCCTAAACCTAACCTTATTTTCATTTATTTTTTACTATTATAGCCAATTTTTGACTGTGGTAACTTGTGGAAAACCAAATCCTTTCTGCACAAACTGTCAGATACCGTTTCAGGGAAGCTCATCTTCGTGCTCGTCATCCTCACCGGGGTCTTGAACTGACTGCAGTTCGGCGTCGTAACCGACTTCAGTGGGCAAATGCTCACCTTCGATGGCGACTGGAGAAGTGCGCTCGCCACGGATTAATCCCGGTTTCAAATGCACCCGGCAGATGGCAGACAGCGTGTATGGCGTCGTGTGGGCGAGCGGTTTGCTGATGTCAACGTTGTGAACAGATTGCCCAATGGTAGCAGTGGGGTTATGGTATGGGCAGGCATAAGCTACGGACAATGAACACAATTGCATTTTATCAATGGCAACTTGAATGCCCGAGATACCGTGACGAGATCCTGAGGCCCGTTGTCGTTCCATTCATCCGCCGCCATCATCACCTCATGTTTCAGCATGATAATACACGGCCCCATGTCTCAAGGATTTGTACACAATTCCTGGAATCTGAAAATGTCCCAGTTCTTCCATGGTCTGCACTCTCACCAGACATGTCCCCTATTGAGCATGTTTGAGATTCTTTGCATCAATGTGTATGACAGCGTGTTCCAGTTCACGCCAATATCCAGCAACTTCCCACAGCCATTGAGGAGGAGTGGGACAACATTCCACATGCCACAATCAACAGCCTGATCAACTCTATGTGAAGGAGATGTGTCGCTGACTGGTTTTCTGATCCATGTCCCTGTTTTTTTTTTAAAAGGTATCTGTGACCAACAAGATGCATATCTGTATTCCCAGTCATGTAAAATCCATAGATTAGGGCCTAATTAATTTATTTCAATTGACTGATTTCCTTATATGAACTGTAACTCAGTAAAATCTTTGAAATTGTTGCATGTTGCATTTATATTTTCTCTCAGTGTAGATAGACATATATAGAGAGAGAGCAAGGGAGAGACAACGACAGAGAGCGAGGGAGGGAGGGAGAGACCGACAGAGAGCGAGGGAGGGAGGGAGGGAGAGACCGACAGAGAGCAAGGGAGGGAGGGAGAGACCGACAGAGAGCGAGGGAGGGAGGAAGAGACCGACCGACAGAGAGCGAGGGAGAGAGACCGACCGACTGACAGAGAGCGAGGGAGAGAGAGAGAGACCGACCGACAGAGAGCGAAGGAGAGAGACCAACCGACAGAGAGCGAGAAAGAGGTGTGTATCACAGTAATCACCTTCTCAATCCCGTCGTCCTCTGACTTCTTCCCATGTACAGGCTCCTCCTCCTTCATCTCATAGTGGTCCAGGTCTTCAATGTCCTGCTGAACACAAACACCGTTATCACATATAGAGTTATGCATACACACAAGCAGGGCTCCAGGCTAACATTCCTCATCACCCTCCAAGAATCCAACCTTAGTGAAATTTCAACCGTCCCAACCTGAAGATATACCGCCCCAACCTGAAGATATACCGCCCCAACCTGAAGATATACCGTCCCAACCTGAAGATATACCGTCCCAACCTGAAGATATACCGTCCCAACCTGAAGATATACCGTCCCAACCTGAAGATATACCGTCCCAACCTGAAGATATACCGCCCCAACCTGAAGATATACCGTCCCAACCTGAAGATATACCGTCCCAACCTGAAGATATACCGTCCCAACCTGAAGATATACCGTCCCAACCTGAAGATATACCGTCCCAACCTGAAGATATACCGTCCCAACCTGAAGATATACCGTCCCAACCTGAAGATATACCGTCCCAAATTAAGAAAAATATTTGTTTACGTTTTGATATGACAACATGGGTCTACTCTAGAACATTCAAATAGACAAAAAGATGTTTCCTTTTTTCGAGGCACGTTGGAATAACATGAAATCTATATTGCACAAAAAACAAACTCAACATGTAAAATGTTGGTCCCATTTTTCATGAAATAAAAGATCCCCATCAAAATCCATACGCACAAAAAAATATATTTGTCAGATATTGTGAAAAAATTTGTTTTACATCCCTGTTAGTGAACATTTCTCTTTTGCTAAGATAATTAATCTACATGACAGGTTCGGCATATCAAGAAGCTGATTAAACAGCATGATCATTACACAGGTGCACCTTGTGCTGGGTCCACTCTAAAATGTCCTGTTTTGTCACACAACGCCACAGATGTCTCAAGTTTTGAGGGAACGTGCAATTGGCATGCTGAGTGCACCAATGTCCACCAGAGCTGTTGCATAGAAAATGTGAATGTTCATTTCTCTACCATAAGCAGTTTGAGAATTTGGCAGTACAGCCAAGTTCTGCACAAACTGTCAGAAACCGTCTCAGGGAAGCTCATCTGCATACTCGTCTTCCTCACCAAGGTCTTGACCTGACTGCAGTTTGGTGTCGAAACAGACTTCAGTGGGCAAATGCTCAACTTCAATGGCACGCTGGAGAAGTGTGCTCTTCACGGATGAATCCCAGTTTCAAACTGTATGGAGTCGTGTGGGCGAGTGGTTTGCTGATGTCAAAGTTTTGAACAGAGATGGTGGCGGTGGGGCTATGGTTTGGGCAGGCATAAGCTACGGACAATGAACACAATTGCATAGTATCGATGGCAATGTGAATGCACAGAGATACCGTGACGAGATCCTGAGGCCCATTGTCGTGCCCTTCATCTGCTGCCATCACCTCATGTTTCTGTTTCAGCATCATAATGCACTGTCCCACGTCGCAAGGATCTGTAAACAATTCCTGGAAGCTGAAAAGGTCCAACTTGTTCCATGGCCTGCATACTCAGATTCCACAGGCCACCATCAGCCTGATCAACTCTATGTGAAGGAAATGTGCCGTGCTGCATGAGGCAAATTGTGATCACACCAGATACAGATGCATATCTGTATTTCCAGTCATTATGTGAAATCCATGGATTAGGACCTAATAAATGTATTTAAAATTGACTGATTTCCTTATGCGAACTGTAACTCAGTAAAATATTTGAAATTGTTATATGTTGTGTATGTTTTTTGTTCAGTATAAATAATTAGCTTTTTTGTCAAAGTGTAGGTGATAGCCTATGCGTATTGGCTACAGCCTGTCATGTCCAGACAGATGCTTTACATGAGGAGACAGAAATGTAGGTAACGATCGGTAACGATCGGTAACTATCGGTAACGATCGGTAACTATCGGTAACGATCGGTAACTATCGGTAACGATACTTTTAATTACATGAATAAAACGCTGCTCATGTTCGACAAATATATTGTAGGATAATTAACATTAACGTCTACAGGCTTGATACTTTAGACATAGGCCACTCAAAGCACAGTTTGTTCAGATCACAAGAGCGGAAAGTGCCTGTTAAGCAACGCAATTGCAATCTGAGCGGAGGAAGTCAGTGAGCGGAGGAAGTCAGTGAGCGGAGGAAGTCAGTGAGCGGAGGAAGTCAGTGAGCGGAGGAAGTCAGTGAGCGGAGGAAGTCAGTGAGCGGAGGAAGTCAGTGAGCGGAGGAAGTCAGTGAGCGGAGGAAGTCAGTATTTTGGAACTATTTAACCATAACCTGGAGGTTTTAATGTCATTTTATGGGGCATGTCTTACCGTGTTTTAAGGTAGCCTAACCAAAATAGGACCACAGAAACGTTGAGGGAATTATTTTATAAACATTGAAAACAGCTTTTCTCTCGTGTTCTATTGGTTTAAAAAAATCTACTTTCTTTCATTGTCCAGCAGCCAAAGACACAATCTTACTCATATTAGCGATAATCCTAGTCATTTTAGCAACCTCATGCTAGTTGACGATAATCCTAGTCATATTAGCAATCCATGCTAGTTGACGATAATCCTAGTCATATTAGCATCCCATGCTAGTTGACGATAATCCTAGTCATATTAGCAATCCATGCTAGTTGATGATAATCCTAGTTATATTAGCAATCCATGCTAGTTGACGATAATCCTAGTCATATTAGCAATCCATGCTAGTTGATGATAATCCTAGTCATATTAGCAATCCATGCTAGTTGATGATAATCCTAGTTATATTAGCAATCCATGCTAGTTGACGATAATCCTAGTTATATTAGCAATCCATGCTAGTTGATGATAATCCTAGTTATATTAGCAATCCATGCTAGTTGACGATAATCCTAGTTATATTAGCAATCCATGGTAGTTGACGATAATCCTAGTTATATTAGCAATCCATGCTAGTTGACGATAATCCTAGTTATATTAGCATCCCATGCTAGTTGTTGCATCTTTAGATCTCCCCTCATTTTAAATGTCAAACTTTCATTTCCGTCACAAGAAACCTCTTGGATGTGCAGTGGGGTTTTAGAACGGTACATCTGCACGTAGCCTACTGCCGTGTGAATATATTGTTTATCGACATTTTAAACTAAACGTTCAGATCCATTGCATCCGCCTCATTACTGGTTATAACGTTGTAATTATGTTCAGTGGTTGTATGAATTTAGGATCTATCGTCCCAGAACTGTTCCCAAGTCTGTTTTGAACCGTCCCAGACATATTTTTTCCCATCATCCCATGGGATGACAGGACGCCCTTAAACTCAAGGCCTGCACACAAGAGAGGTTTTATATAGTACACGTACACACAAGATACCTTATATACAGCACACGCACAATACATGTAAGATGAATGTGGATATTATCTCTATATGTAATGTTTGTTGAACACAGGTAGGTAAACATGCACACACACAAAAACCGGTACACACACACACACCTCGCCCATTTCTTCCTCCTCCTCCTCCTCGGATGTCACTTCATCTGCTGGTCCATGCTATAAAGAGAGCGGGAAAGGGAAAGACAAAAATATGGATTGTGAGTTTAAAGACGAGGCATGCCTTCTGACTATCAATTTTGGTATGGAATGTTACTCAGGCCCAGAATACGATTATTGCCTTGCGATAGGGCTGTCCTCATCCTTGAGTCACAATATTTAGATTTGTCTGAAACATCATTTGAGGCTAAAATTATTTCCACTTAAAATGTGATTCAAACCAACTGAATATTTGTTGACTTCAAACTGTGTGGGGGGGGGGTCAGCCTACAAAACGTGATTCAAATCAGAGTCCACCAGTTCTAGATTCTATTTATATGGGGTTGTCAGGCCTACCAAATAAATAGAATTTCATAGTAGAATGAGCCCTACCTTGCGCTCTGGGTTGATGGGCCCAGCAGGGAGGGGCTGATCTAGCATCTCAACATCTGGGTGCTGGGGCAGGTTGTACAGTCGACACAGGTCACAGATGAGACGCTTCAGCTGCTGCAGGAGCTGGGGAAACAAAACACACAACAGGTCAACTGTCATTCAACAGGTCAACTGTCATTCAACAGGTCAACTGTCATTCAACAGTATCTCTTTGGAGCCGGGGTCATCGCGCGACTAAAAACACAAGGAATTCAGTCCCCAAAAAATTAATTTAAAGTAGGAAATCTGTTGACCAAGTATTCCCAGGAATAACAAAGAAAAGAGAAAAAGAGAAAAGCATTGGGACAGTACATGTTTGTGTTGTTTTACCTCTGTACTCCAGGATTTCAGATTTGAAATTATACAATGACCATGGAGGTTAAAGTGCAATCTGTTTGCTTTAATTTGAGGGTATTTTCATCCATATCGGGTGAACCGTGTATTGTGCAATTTTGGAGTTACTTTTATTGTAAATAAGAATATGTTTCTAAAAAAAACTTCTACATTAATGTGGACGCTACAATGATTACGGATAATCCTGATTGAATTGTGAATAATTGTGAGTGAGAAAGTTACAGAGGCATAAATATCTAACAGAGGCCCAAAACACTAACCTCCAATACTATCGTAATGGTGAGAGGTTAGCATGTCTTGATGGTATGATATTTGTGTGGCGCAGCAATCTAAGGCACTGCATCTCAGTGCTAGAGGAGTCACTACAGACCCTGGTTCAATTCCAGGCTGTATCACAACCCCAACGTGATTGGGAGTCCCATAGGGCGGCGAACAATTGGCCTAAGTTCGGGTAAAAGGCATATATAGTGTGACGGACCCTTTTAAATTTTTATTTCATTTTTTACAATCAAACAATTTTGTAGGTGATATTAGGGCCTATGCCTTCTGTGAGAGCCGGTAGCGACATCCTACAGCACATAGTATTGAAGATGAAGGTAGAAAACTCCACAATCTACACACACACACAGGTAAGAGACTTACCAAAGATGTTCCTTTTCTGACATCTTCCAAGCGCTCCAACACCTCTGTCAGACTTGGATCATCAGAGTCAACAAACCAGATTGGGGGTGTAGAGGGGTATGACTCCTGGGAGGGGAGGGGATGATCAATTGATCACATCATTACTTGGTAAAGCTCTAATGGAACAGCATTGAACTGTAGCTAGTAGGTGGAGCTACTTCAGTATAAAGGAATTATATTTTACATATAGAAAGAAGCATCGATAAATATGCAACCTACCTACCTATAGTAGCGCTGACATATAACGTTATGTCCTGGTTTTTAGTTAGCTAGCTAATGAGAACAACCCTTACTCATTATTTTACCCAGGACTATTCATCATCTCCATTAGTCAGCAATTGTGTTCGCAGGTCACGTTACCTTTTGACAAGTAATTGTATAAATAAAAATTAAATTAAAAAAAAGGTACAAATATCAATATATATTTTTATAGATTGGCCTTGTGGCAAAAAGGCATTGTGAGTTTAAAAAATAAATAATTTAAAGACGCATTAGCCTACTAGCTAACATTAGCTTAATAACAACCCCCCAAAAAAGGGGTAACGTTTACAAATAGGAATCTTATTTCTTGTTTTCTAACGAGTTAGCTAGCATAGCTAACTATACCTGGACATATGACCCCCTTTTTTAAAAAACATTTTTTTTATTAGGAGTATAAACTAACTGAAAAGTCTTAGCACATTTATATATTATGTGGTTAGCTAATGATCTCCAACAACAACAAAAAAAACAAAACAAAGCATAGCTAGTCAAATTCGTCATGTTTATCGCCCTGTGTGTGTCTGTCTGTACTAGCTACGTTAGCTACGCTAGTTTCTTTCTTACCGTGATGTTGCAATGTATTATCAACAGTTTTTCACCGGTTACATTAAACTGACAACTAAGCTCATCGGGCTTCCAATCGATAATTCTGAAACGTTCGTGGTTTGGGTCAAAAATTGACTCCAAAAACTTCAATTCGGCCTTCAGACCCGAAACCGACATCTTCCACTCACATCTCAAACCAGGCAGTCCGCGGGGGAGGGGAGGGGAAGTTGGGGTGTATTGAGACCGCGTAGTCGGTGCTTGGTAGGAATATCATATAGTCCAATGTTTCTGAATACATAACAGGTGAAGTAGATATATATGTATGATTAATATGGATTGAGATCAAATTCTGTAAAAAATATATATATATAAAAAAAAATGTAAAATGTATTTTTTTTTTTGCACAATGCTGAGCCAGTGCAGGGCACTCTTATTGAGATGGGATCTCAGCACCATCCTGAAAGGGCATGAGGCTCACAGTCCTGTCAGATAAACCAAATTCCTCTGCTAGGTATTGTCATCATACTGGCCGCTATTGTGATTATTCAGCAAGGTAGAACCTAGATGGAATCTGAAATATAGGCTACCTATGTACACTGAACAAAAATATACATTCAACATGTAATGCGTTGGTTTCACATCCCAGAGATGTGTTCACAAATGTGTTTACATCCCTGTTAGTGGGCATTTCTCCTTTGCAAAAATAATCAAATCACCTGACAGGTGTGGCACATCAAGAAGCTGATTAAACAGCATGATCCGTACACAGATGCACCTTGCGCTGGGGACAATAAAAGGCCACCTTAAAATGTGCAGTTTTGTCATGAAATACTATGCCACCGATGTCTCAAGTTTTGCGGGAGCGTGCAATTGGCATGCTGAATGCAGGAATGTCCACCAGACCTGTTGCCAGATAATTGAATGTTCATTTCTCTACCATAAGCCGCCTCCAGCGTTGTTTTAGAGAATTTGGCAATACCTCCAACCGGACTCACAACCACGTGTAACCACGCCACCCCAGAACCGCCACAACAGGCGGGATAGTCTGAGGCCAACCACCCAGACAGCTGATGAAACTGGGTTTGCACAACCTTTCAGAAACGGTCTCAGGCAAGTTCAACTGCGGGCTCATCGTCCTCACCAGGATCTTGACTTGACTGCAGTTTGGAGTCGTAACCGACTTCAGTGGGTAAATGCACACCTTTGATGGCCACTGGCACGCTAGAGAAGTGTGCTCCTCACGGATGAATCCCGGTTTCTACTGTACCCGGCAGATGGCAGACAGCGTGTAGGGATTCATGTGGGTGAGCGGTTTGCTGATGTCAACGTTGTGAACAGAGTGTCCCATGGTGGCGGTGGGGTTGTAGTATGGGCAGGCATAATCTACGGACAACAAACACAATTGCATTTTATTGATGGCAATTTGAATGCACAGAGATACTGTGACGAGATCTTGAGTCCCATTGTCGTGCCGTTCATCCTCTGCCATCACCTCATGTTTCAGCATGATAATGCACGGCCTCATATCACACAAATCTGTAAACAATTCCTGGAAGCTGAAAAGGTCCAACTCGTTCCATGGCCTGCATACACAGGCCACAATCAACAGCCTGATCAACTCTATGCGAAGGAAATGTGCCGCGCTGCATGAGGCAAATGGTGGTCACACCAGATATTGACTGGGTTTCTGATCCACACCCATACACCCATTTTTTTAAGGTATCTGTATTCCCAGTCATGTGAAATCAATAGATTAGGACCTAATTGATTTATTTAAATTGAATGATTTCCTTATATGAACTGTAACTCAGTAAAATCTTTGAAATTGTTGCATGTTGCAATTATAGTTTTGTTCAGTGTAGAATTATTATTATAGGCCTACAATAATTCTCATGATGGAGGATTGTTGTCATTATTTTAATGAACAATAAAAAAATATTAATTTCTATATTTCTCTTTATTTAACCTTTGTCTTCCAAACACCTGAAACATAGCAATAGAATAAATTATAATTAATTATATGTTATGAACAAGCATGCAAGTCAACACTTTGCATCCATTCTAAACGGGTCAGTGTAGACCTACTGAACACTGAGTGTACAAAACATTAAGAACACCTTCCCCCTAAGAACAACCCTCCGAATGGCACAAGCATTTAGCTACACCTGCAATAACATCTGCTAAACATGTGTATACGACCAATAACATTTGATTTGGGCACACACTCCTTATATTCAATTAAACAATTTCCTCCCAACCAGTCTCTCAACACGTTCTTTCACTAGTGTGGTGGGTTTGACAATCATAGCAACCGACCTTAATGAACAAATGAATAAGTAATAAGTCAGGTCTTTTCACACCCCCTCAACTACAGTGAGAATTTGGGTTGAGTGATTAACTGACTTGCCGGTTGTTTTGTTTTGTTTTTAAACAACTAATTGACCAAGGTCCGTTCATTGATATGAATTGCATTTTGTTCGATCAAGCCCAAACTGTGCGATGTAGTAGGGATTTGTAGTTTCTAACAGGCCAATATTCGACAAAGTTCAGCATTAGAAAACGTGGTAATGAACTACAATGACCATAATCCATTGCGTGCCTACTTGTCCAGTCTGAGACAGAGAGAAGAGACTGAAGAACATACAATCAAGAGGGTCTCTACCTGAAAATACATGACCTAAGATTGATAGTGGTATTCAGCATTCATAAAAGTGTGCCTTATTTACCTTGAAGAACTACTAAAATATAGATTTTGTCATGTGATGATGACTTGGAATTAAATAATATTTATCAAATAAGCCTAAAACAAATGTAATATATACAACTTAAATATTTTATTAAAATTAAGTGAATAGGAGGAATGGTCAGTCACTACCATCATGGGACTTGTATTGATTGTTTTATTCTGTATTGATACAGCCTTCAACCCACATAATGCATAGTGCATTTAATGACTAAAAAACATTATCGAAATCGAAAACCAGGATAATAAAATAAAAAAAAATCATAATAAATAACCTTAGAGCTGAAATATCATTAGGTGTCAGTCATTTTATCTGATATTCCACTCTATAATGAACAGTCCTATATCAAAAGAAAGCTGTTGTCAATCAATGCAGTTTTTCAGTCTTGTCAACAGATGTTAGTAAACCCATTTATTCTTCCTATACATGGAACAAAAATATAAACGCAACATGCAACAATTTCATTTTTTTTTTTTTTACCGAGTTACAGTTCATATAAGGAAATCAGTCAATTGAAATAAATTAATTAGGCCCTAATCTATGGATTTTACATGACTGGGTAGGAGAGGGTGGGCCTGGAAGGGCATGTGCCCACACACTGGGGAGCCAGGTCCAGCCAATCAGAATTAGTTTTCCCCCACAAAAGGGCTTTATTACAGACAGAAATACTCCTCAGTTTCATCAGCTGTCCGGATGGTTGGTCTCAGACGATCCGGCAGGTGAAGAAGCCGGATGTGGAGGTCCTGGGTTGGCGTGGTTACATGTGGTCTGCAGTTGTGAGGCCTGTTAGACGTACTGACAAATTATCTAAATTGATGTTGGAGGCGGCTTCTGGTAAAAAAAAATGTTCTGGTAACAGCTCTGGTGGACATTCCTGCATTCAGCATGCAGATTGCACGTTCCCTCAAAACTTGAGACGTCTGTGATATTGTGTTGTGTGACAAAACTGCATATTTTAGAGTGTCCTTTCATTATCTCAGCATCAGGTGCCCCTGTGTAATGATCATGCTGTTTAATCATCAGCTTCTTGATAATCCATCCACCTGACAGGTGTGGCATATCTTGGCAAAGGAGACATGTTCACTAACAGGGATGTAAACAAAATAGTGTGCACAACATTTTAGAGAAATAAGCTTTTTGTGTTTATAGACAAATTCTGGGATCTTTTATTTCAGCTCATGAAACACTTGACATGCTGCATTTATATTTCTGTTCAGTATAATAAGCCAAGGTGTAATCATTGGAGACTGCGTGCCTCTCTCTCTCTCTCTGTTATCCAATCATTGACATAACTGCCCACGCCCTCAGGAGAAAAAGGTTCAAGAAGTTCAAGGCAGGACAGCCAATGCGATTGCAATCTCACTCTCTCTCGCCTTTGAGCAAGGCACTGAACCCTAATTGCTCCTGTAAGTCCCTATGGGTAACAGTGTTTGCTAAATGACTCAAATGTAATAAACAGTTGGACGTTCTTCAAATAACAGCTAATGAACAATTTAAGAGATTCCTCCGCGACACCACTACCTTTAACTTCATTTGACAAGTATTCCTGTCAGAGCTTAAGGTTCAACTCAAAAGCTCATTCACTCGAGAAAGGAAAAATAACTGTGTTTATCAGACATCCTTGAGACCAACTAGGACTCAGAGTCACATGTAGTTTAAATACAGGTCTGTAACTTTTCCCGGAATCTCCCACTCACTCCTTGATCCTCTGAAATTCCGTCCGTGACGGAACGTCTCGGAATTGTCTCATGAAGTCCACATCAACGGTTGGTAGCTCTAATAGGTTTAATATAAAGTCTTGACTGAAATGCAAATACGGTTAGCACACAAGAAAGTAGCTATGACCGATACACTCAATATATTAATCCACCAGTCAGAAAAGTAAAAAGTGCTGAATATTCAGAACATGGGGAATATTCTGAAAATGGGGAATATATATTTTTTTAAAAAACACTCAGACACAAGATGCAACAAAAACTGTTTATCCATCAGTGAAAGATAAAATAATAATATATAAAAACACACAACAACAAAAATCCCTAAAACTCATTACTTATCACGGAGACACAGTTTCCTGAACGATCATATAACATTACTATCCATCTGTTCATAGCATGTACATATAGACTGTATACAGTGCCTCTGGGAAGTATTCAGACCCCTTGACTTTTTCCACATTTTGTTAAGTTACAGCCTTATTCTAAAAATGGATTAAATAAATAAAAATCCTCAATCTACACACAATTCCCCATAATGACAAAGTGAAAAGTTATTTATTTCAATGTTTGCAAATGTGTATATGTAAAAGCAAGCTGAAATACATTCACATACGAATTCAGACACTTTGCTATGAGACTCGAAATTGAGCTCAGGTGCATCCTGTTTCCATTGATCATCATTGAGATGTTTCTACAACTTGATTGGAGTCCACCTGTGGTAAATTCAATTGATTGGACATGATTTGGAAAAGCACACACCGGTCTATATAAAGGTCCCACAGTTGACAGTGCATCAGAGCAAAACAAAAAACCATGAGGTGGAAGGAATTGGCCGTAGAGCTCTAAGATATAATTATGTCAAGGCACAGATCTGGGGAAGGGTACCAAAACATTTCGGCAGCATTGAAGGTCCCCAAGAACACAATGGCCTACATCATTCATAAATGGAAGAAGTTTGGAACCACCAAGACTCTTGCTAGAGCTGGCCGCCTGGCCAAACTCAGCAATCGGGGGAGAAGGGCCTTGGTCAGGGAAGTGACCAAGAACCCGATGGTCACTCTGACAGAGCTCCAGAGTTCTTCTGTGGAGATAGAACCTTCCAGAAAGACGAGCATCTCTGCAGCATTCCACCAATCAGGCCTTTATGGTAGAGTGGCCAGACGAAAGTCACTCCTCAGTAAAAGGCACATGCCAGCCCTCTTGGAGTTTGCCAAAAGGACCCTCAGACCATGAGAAACAAGATTCTCTGGTCTTATGAAACCAAGATTGAACTCTTTGGCCTGAATGCCAAGCGTCACATCTGTAGGAAACCTGGCACCATCCCTACGGTGAAGCATGGTGGTGGCAGCATCATGCTGTGGGGATGTTTTTCAGCAGCAGGGACTGGGAGACAAGACCCTAAGCACACAGACAAGGCAAATCAGGAGTGGCTTCGGGACAAGTCTCTGAATGTCGAGTGGCCCAGTCAGAGCCCTGGCTTGAATCCGATCTAACATCTCAGGAGAGACCTGAAAATAGCTGTGCAGCAACGCTCCCCATACAACCTGACAGAGCTTGAGAGGATCTGCAGAGAAGAATGGGAGAAACTCCCCCAAATACAGGTGTGCCAAGCTTGTAGCGTCATACCCAAGAAGACTTGACGCTGTAATCGCTGACAAAGGTGCTTCAACAAAGTACTGAGTAAAGGGTGAATAATTATGGAAATGTGATATTTCAGTTCATTTTAATAAATATGCAAACATTCCTAATAACCTGTTTGTTTTTTTGCTTTGTCATTACAGGCTATTGTGAGTATATGAGATTTTTTTATTTTGTAATCCACACAAATTCACTGTATACCTGTGTTTTATTTATCCATGGCAATGTTATTTTTTACCTTCATTTCAAGTCATTGATATCTATACTTCTGTTATTATAGTACAGGGTACATATTAAAACACACACAGAAAGGATCATGGTCAATGAGAAATGGCTTTCAGAAGCTGTGGAACAACACACATGACCCAACAACAATATGGAAGATTGAATATAGCAGACTGTCAAAAGGACTGCAGTTCTGGTCACAGGATGTGTCCCTGAAATGGAACCCTATTGTCTATATAGTGCCTTACTTCAGACCAGGTCTGCATTTGAAATGGCACCCTATATAGTGCACTGAGAAGTAGTCCACTATCGGGAATGGGCTTTGGTTATAAGTAGTGCACTACATAGGGAATAGGTGCCATTTGAGAGATAAATCTACAGAGCATTGTAAAAGGTAAGCTTGGACACATTTGTATTTAACATCAATTACCACACATACCGTTATGTGACTTTGTACACAACACGACACACAGGTCTGATCTTGACTCACGAATTCACCAAAACCACACCTATTGACTTACTACACACAGAAACGTTGTTTTGTTCTGTTGTTGCGTACTAGAATACACAGTAAAGAACCAAGGCTTCTGTCCACCATGTTACTACAGATGGACATGGTTGAGGATTGTAGCCTGGTTAAACCAGACACTCACCACTAACACTGGGGAAACGTAATGACATCTGTTCAGATGCCAGGCTAAAGAGATTATAGTCTACTTGATAGGTTATACTATGTGATTTTTCTGGTGCAATATTAATTCATTACAACACAATCTATCATCTGGGTGGCACCTAAATATCAATTTACAAACATACATGGGCTCCACTGATGTTCATCATTTTATGATTACACGTTGATCTGTAAATTCACGTTTACGTTTGCTCCAGTGCATGTGAATACAGCAACCATTAAAAGGTTGAAATTCCAGGTTTAGTGTGCCTCAAATAAAACACAGAAGCCTTTACAAACATATAATACCAAACAACCAAAAGGACAAAGAACTGAGCTGCATTCACACACATCGTAGAAAATATACAGGGGAAAGGCAGGTCTGTACAAACCCCAACCCCCCCCCCCCCCCAAAAAAAATTGAGAAAAATGAAAAAATAAAATCATATTGAATATCACCACACAATCAGACAAGACAATTCACAGGATTTTGCAATAACTGTCGTTCATGTACACATTCACATTTGTTTCAAGCCTAATACTGTATACACATGTTTGTAATATCTATCTATTCATTAAAGAATTCTTCATTTAAGAGTTATTTTGAAGACCAAAGACAAAGGCTAGATAGTTATTTTCTTCCAGTTTCAGTTCATTAAAATGAGATATTTGTGTTAACAATATTATATTTTCATATACCATTTTCACATCTACACTCATGGGCTCTGACTAGAGAGGAAGTACACCTAACGACCCGGAAGTTACTTTTTCGTAGCAGGTTAGGTTCATTTACACAGCAGGTTAGGAGACTTGGGTTATGGTTAGGAAAAGGGTTAGGGGTTTTAGCTAAAATGCTCTCCTAACCTGCAACGAAAAGTCACTTCCGGGTCGCAGTTGTACCCCCTCTAGTCATAACCACACTCATGTACTAACGTTGACAACTACATTTTGCAGTAGCCTTTGCACTCGTCAAGGATAAAAATCCACCATTACCCAGAGCAATACTGATTTTTATGACGTCACCAATGACACCATTTACAACCAGCTTTGCCCCCTGGGTAATATGGTAATTTTTGTTGTTGTTGTTGCATTCGCTTCACAGGGTTCACTTTCAGGATTAGTGAGAGGATTGACCAATGGGAATAAACGTTCATAAACATCTACTAACAGCAAATACAATATCTTCAAAATGGGGAACGAAGACTACATTTACAACTTAATTCTTAACTGGGTTACCGTTGCCATACTTGGAATGTTCCATCCTACGCGAACACTGTACGTGTGTGTTTTAAATTACTTTTATTATTATTAAACACCTATTCTTTGTTTAAAAAAAAAAAAAAAAAACTCCCTGTAACTTGAAACGTAAAATGGTAAGGAACTAGTAGACACTTCTAACATGACATTGTTATGCCTTGTGACTGGAGATGAAGAAGCCAACAGCAGTCTGGTATTTCCACTCTAGGCAATGCTAGCCAAACACTGACATGTAGCCATTAGCTATCCAGCAACTAAACACACAGACTAGAAATAGACTTCTATTGTATTTCTATGTCTAAAACAAGGTAGATGGATATCACACCTTTCCTGAGAATCTAGATAAAAATTCAACATGGACAAAATTTCTCTAATCCTTTTTTTAAATACGATTCAAATAAGATTTTCCTGCATTTTTTGTTGTTGTTGTCATGTCCACGTTTAGCCTTTATAATGATACAGCACTGCAAAAAAATACAAAACAAGTATAAAACTGTTTCTCAAAGACAAAGACATCACAATCCTACTAGTTCCTGCTAAGCTCCTTCCATAAAATACAACATCCTTCCAAAAGCAATAACACATCATATTTTCGGGAAACATGGCATTGGCTCTAGCAAGACTCTATTGTATATTCTTCTGTTCAAAGCGAATCAGAATTACGGGGCAGTGCAAGTGTCTGTCTGGCACAATGAAGCAGAGAAATTCAGCGTGCGTGGAACTATGTGTAATAATAACTACGTGCATGGTTGGAGTGTTGGTCCACGCTAAGGGATAGATGTGTGAGTTCAGTAAAACCTATGCTTAAGGGGAACCTTTTGGAGCAAAATCAAAACATTACATCATCCTATTCTGAATTGAACCCTAAATTGTGAATTTTGTTCTCATTTGATGATCATCCCTTTTCATCTCGGTCTGTCCCTCACCTACCCTGTGTGGCTCCGTTTTATCCCTCATGCCAACTGACGATTCCATAAGGAGTTGACGAGAAACAGACTGGCACTCTGGCTATAGCTCACCTCCCTCTCACCCTCTCCTCCACCCTGGCTATATCTCACCCTCTCCTCCACCCTGGCTATATCTCACCCTCTCCTCCACCCTGGCTATATCTCACCCTCTCCTCCACCCCGGCTATATCTCCTCACCCTCCCCTCCACCCTGGCAAAATCTCACCCTCTCCTCCACCCCGGCTATATCTCCTCACCCTCCCCTCCACCCTGGCAAAATCTCACCCTCTCCTCCACCCTGGCTAGATCTCCTCACCCTCCCCTCCACCCTGACTATATCTCCTCACCCTCCCCTCCACCCTGGCTATATCTCACCCTCCCCTCCACCCTGGCTATATCTCCTCCCCCTTTCACCCACCCTGGCTATATCTCCTCACCTTCCCCCCTGACTATATCTCACTCTCCCCTCCACTCTGGCTATATCTCCCCCTCCCCTCCACCCTGTCTATATCTCCCCCTCCCCTCCACCCTGTCTATATCTCACCCTCCCCTCCACCCTGGCTATATCTCACCCTCCCCTCCACCCTGGCTATATCTCACCCTCCCCTCCACCCTGGCTATATCTCACCCCCCCCCCTCTCACACTCCCCCCCTGACACTCTCCTCCACCCTGCCCTACATGCCCGGGTCGTCGTAGTTGTAGGTGGGTGCCTGTGAGTACTGGGGTTGTTGCTGCTGCATGGCTCCCTGCGCCACCCCTACAGCGGCTTGCTGCGCTGCCTGCTGGACGTGAGGGTTCTTCCAGGCCCCGGTGGTCCACTCCTCCTGGGCTTTACTCATACTGCCCCCAGTGCCACGGTACATGTTGTGCACCTGGAGAGAGTCAGAGAGATGGTATTAGAGTGAGTCATATTACTGTAGCTAGTGTGTGAGAGGGACATACAGAATACTGGCACGGTGCCACGGTACATGTTGTCAGGGAGACATGGTGTGTTAGTTATATTACTGTAGCTAGTGTGTGTGAGAGACGTACAGAATACTGGCCCGGTGCCACGATACATGTTGTCAGGGAGACATGGTGCTTGAGTTATATTACTGCAAGTAATACAGAGGTCTTGAGAATGAATATGGTCTTTTCTCTCCTAGAGAAAAACACATTTTTTGTTGATGTTTTGTGTCTTCTCACTTTTGTTTATTTCACTTGTTTTGGCAATGTAAACACGTTTTCCATGCCAATAAAGCCCTTTCAATTGAACTGAGTAGAGAGAGAGAGAGCGAGAAAGTCAAACGGAGGACAGAGAGAAAGAGTACTGTCCTTCAGTGCAACGGTACATGTTTTGCGCGTGGAGAGAGAGAAAGAACGAAATAGTGTGAGAGACATACAGACATACAGTCAGGTCCAAAATTATTGGCACCGTTGATAAAGATAAGCAAAAAAAACTATAAAATAAAGAATTAAAATACTGAGCTACATTGTGTATGCAAAAAAAATTAAAATGGGAAACTCATATTTTATACAATTGCTCAGAAAAATAGATTTTAACAAGGGCAAAACAATTATTGCCACCCCTGTACCCCAGAACCCTCCCCTTGGTAGGATAACGAAACAGAGCTTTTTTTCTAAAATCTTTAAAAACTGAGATGGTTATTGCAAAAATTCAGATTTTTGTGGTCAATTAACCATTTCTTTGTGGATTTCGATGTGTCCTTGGGGGTTATTGTCTTACTGAAAGATACACTTGTGGCCATGTTTCAACCTTCTAGCAGAGGCAACCAGGGTTTATAAATGTCCTGGTACTGTGTAAAGTTCATGATGCCGTTGACCTTAACAAGAGCCCCAGGACGGAAGCAAAATAGCCCCATAACATCAAAGATTTATTACCATATTTTACAGTAGATAGGGGGTATTTTCTTCCCTATTTTCATATCATTTGACCATATAAATGTCAATACTTTTGGACCAGACTGAATATAATACTGGCCCCGGTGTCACGGTACATGTTGTGGACCTGGAGAGAGTCAGGGAGAGATTGAGATGATGTTAGAGATTCATATTACTGCTTGTCAAACAAAAGGTAAAAAGTCAGACCAGGCCAAAACAAAAAATGATCCAACGTCCCCATCAACTCTGTTGTGGACCTGCACGAGTCAGAGATATTTTTTATTTATTTTTTAAACTGGAGCATTAACTAACATTTCAGTGTTCAAACATCAATGAGGGGTTAAATGTGCCCCGAGTTAGCAAAAGGGATAATTTTTTTTAACCGCCAGTCCTTGAGATTTTGTGAGTCATATTACAGCCAAGTCAAACTAAAGTCGCAATAAATAAATACTGTCTTTGCTCTAAATAAGATCTGATCTCCTGTTACTATAGCAACCCATCAGGTAGTTGTCCTCCGCAGGTCACAGACTTGTTTTCTAGAACGCATGGTCAGAGGGCCCCGAACATAATTGCAAATATTTAGTAGACTGCAAATTGACCACAAGAAGCCCAAACAGATATAATATTTGACTAAAACATAATCATTACTTAGATATGTATACAATCAAATACTGTATATCTCTATTATTTGTGGGAATCATTTGTTACAGATTTCCTACATTTTAAATCACTTGGAAAAGATTTGCTGGTGTTTTTAGTCTTATGTCCAACGACAAAAAACAAAAACTTGGGGGACCAATGAAATCACCCGCAGGCAAAATTTGTCCCGCAATCCTGCCAGTTGGGGACCCCTGACATACAGTAACATGAACCACACATTTCACATAGTTACTAGAGTTGCATTATACTGTAGTCAGAGTGAGAAAAGTGATCGCTAGTGCTGAAGTGTAAAGTGTATACTGTACCTTGGTGAGCCCGGTGAAGGAGAGGACAGCCATGGCAGTGAACATGATGGTGGGGATCAGCATGACAACAGCAGAGCCTATATTGGTGCTAAAGAAGGTGATGGTAGCCAGCCAGCCACTAGAGGAAGGAAGGAGAAGAAGAAACAAGTGGAGGACAGTTCTAAGGCAGGGTTCCCTAATGGTAACAATACAATTAAACAGTAGGCCAATGGCCGACAATCAGGTCAATCAATAAAATAGTTTAGCCCTTTTTACATCAACTGTTGTCCCAAAATGGTTAACCCGGCCAAGACCCCGTTAAAGAGCACCGACATTGGCAAGGAAAAGCTCCCTAGAAGGAAGAAACCTTAAGAGGGACCAGACTCAGAGGCCATTCCTTTTACAGCCAATAGGCACGACTTTCGCCAACAATTTAAAACGTTTATGTTTTAGTTATTTTTTTTAACTGACGTTTTGGCCATCGGTGTAGGGCTAGGCGGTATACTGTATTTTACTACATACACCGGTATTGATGCATGGACCGGTTTGGGTTTTACTTTAACTTCTATGGCGGTATTTGAATGTTTGGTTTGTTATATGTGATACGCAGTGTGTAACGTCCATTGTTAAAGTTTACTCCGCTACTTCGAGTCATCCCTCTCTACTCTCTCTCTCCACGCCGCTTCAACAGATCTAGTCCCGCCCCCTGTCACTCAAGGAGCGCATTTGTTGTTACTTGACCACGAGACACTTTTGTTCAGTCTGCATGGTCAATGCAGCACACACTATATCAATGTTGTTACCAATTTGATCTGAATATAAATCCACAAGCGTTCTATAATTACAATATTAGTTTGTGTTTCTTACATCTGCAAATGGCTAGTTTTTATTTTCTTAGCAAGGTAAGCTAAATCGTGTTAGCCACTAATGCTAATCGCTAGTTAGCTGGCTATAAAAGTACAGAGTCAGCGCAAACGTAGCTAGCTAATACAGCCTGATACCAGTGCTGGTGGAGGCCTAAATCAGCATTTTGTTTGTGCAACAGTATCTTCTAAATCAATGAGAAATAGGCAAAGCATGAATATGTTGGCTTATTGAATAAAGATTTAATGTAGCCAAAGATTATAGGGTCCCCTAGGAAACACTGAACATCACTTTGGTTCCTAACCTATCACAATAACACGTCCATGGCATTTTCCTTCGTTGTCATGTCAACCACTGTATTCAAAGTACCCACTATTATTTATATTCTAACTATAGAATTATAATAAACATTCCAAAAGTTCACCCAAGTGTTTTAATCTAAATCGCAATTTCAACATTTGGTTAAATATAAGGCCTAGTTATTTTGTCCATATCATGGCAGTGTGGAAATTATCTCAAATGAGTGCAGGAAAGGCTACATTTGATGGAAATGCAGGAAATTATATTAGGTTGAAGTTGAATTGAACTGTATAAACCAATCAGAATGGAGAAAGACCCATTGAAATAATTTTGAATATGTGTTACCACCGTAGGGTCACGCACTAATAAAGCAAATTTAGAATTTTTATTAATCAAAAACATTAAATATTGTCAATAAAAAAAAAACTAAAAACCATATATGATATGATATTTAGGCAATATCGCCCAGCCCTATGTCAATGGCCTTCATCAGACTGAACCAGGCTCCATCCTTACCAGACGCCCCAGCCTGGGATGCCTATACACTGAATGATGCTGATCACCACCTGGGCCATGAACACGAAGAAGAACGCCATGAAGTTGAACGAGCTGTCAGTCCTAAAAAGGGGGGAGAAGAGAAGTAAATCTAGTCAGAAATCCAGGATTTAACATACTGTGGAAATGGTCTACTGTAACTTGACTGACGTCCTCTCTGCCTCATGAGAACTTAACACACGGTGTCAGAGGTGGACTCCAGATGTATGAGCTACGTTGTTGCCCCATCACCTTCTCATTAAACATGTACCGTACGTTAACTTGAATCACTTCTCTCCGCCTCATCCATGACAGTATCACGTAACATAAGGGTGCGTGCGTTGAGTAAGACAGAACGGTGTTCAACATTTATTTCAATGGAATCGGTACTGTTACTGAACGACCAAACTTTGGCAAAATGTTGAACCGAAATGAACGCACCCCAGGTGTCAGAAAGAAGGATGTACTTACTTGAAGGCCTTGTAGATGGGTCTGAACCAGCACACGTAGGAACAGGGGGTGAACAGGATGAGCCACAGAATGGCCATGCCAAAGTTAGTGGCTCCACCCCCGCCGCACATCCACGCCAGGCAGCCAATCAGATTGACCGCCAAGGTGGCACTGTTAACTGTAACAATAACCGGGGGGGGGGGGGTTAAATAACTATATTAATGGTCGACTTTGCATTATTTGAACTGCTGCAGCATTGGTCATGTTCATTAGGGCATGCAATGGAAATGGAAAAAAGGAACAACACGGTCTGTTATTGGATGATTAATCTAGCAAAGTAAAGTTTAATTGGTTACTTCAGATTTGTATAGGAGTCTGCAGAGACAGTAAAGGTAGCTTTGTGTATGGGAGTCTACAGAGACAGTAGCTTTATGTATGGGAGTCTACAGAGACAGTAGCTTTATGCATGGGAGTCTACAGAGACAGTAACGGTAGCTTTATGTATGGGAGTCTACAGAGCCAGTAACGGTAGCATTATGTATGGGAGTCGACAGAGCCAGTAACGGTAGCATTATGTATGGGAGTCTACAGAGCCAGTAACGGTAGCTTTATGTATGGGAGTCTACAGAGACGGTAACGGTAGCTTTATGTATGGGAGTCTACAGAGCCAGTAACGGTAGCTTTATGTATGAGAGTCTACAGAGCCAGTAACGGTAGCTTTATGTATGGGAGTCTACAGAGACAGTAGCTTTATGTATGGGAGTCTACAGAGACAGTAGCTTTATGTATGGGAGTCTACAGAGCCAGTAACGGTAGCTTTATGGTTTAGAATCTGAGATATAAAAGAAAATATCTCTATGACCAAGTTATGGTCTGCTTCTTTTTTTTGTATATATTTTTTTAACGAGGCAAGTCAATAAATAAAAATAACACTATAGAGGGCATCATTTGGGACTTTCTAAAAACTAAAGCAATCAGCTATCCATTCAACACACAATACACTGACTAGTAGGCTAAGAGGCACAAACTAATCATGACCTATTTCTGTATTTAAACTTACTTTTATATTCCCCCCGGCCTGAGTGATAATGAAATGAAAATTACAAATTAAAAAAGGTATACAAATCATCCCTATATAAAAGCTTACGATTTAACTATCAGCTTCATGTTCAGTTATTGTTGTCAGGTTAATGGTATAGAGATGGGAGGCTTTAAACTAGTGGAAGATGATTGTGATGAAAAAAAGACCAAACATAATTATTGGATATGTCACAAATCAGCTATACCAGCCTTCCTGCTACTGTATACCCGTGTTTCCTCATATTATTTTGGGTAAAAAACACACACAGGTGATGTTAAAAGGAAGGCCAAACAGTAGCAGATGAGGCCCTTAACAGTTTACCGGTATGTCGTCCACTTTAGTGATCTAAACATTAAATACAGTATGTAAATGGATTTGTTAAGAGTGAGCCAGTGGTGCCCGGTACGCAGTACCAGCACCTCTAATATTCTACCGGCATCTCTTTGAAGAATATTAGCTGTGATACATGATGGCATTTGAAATATAAAGAGTATCTTTTGAACATTTGAAGCTGGTTTACCCACACACCCAAATTTAGCCAAGTTCAGGACCGGACCATTCTCAATGGAAAATGCCATATAAGAACTAGCTTTGCTATAACTATGTCTGGGAAACCAGTCCAGATGCCTCAGTCTCTAATCACAGGGTGTCTTCCAAATGTCACCCTGTTCCCTATACATGTACACTACTTAGTTTGGACCAGAAACCCTTAGTTTGGACCAGAAACCCTTAGCTTGGACCAGAAACCCTTAGCTTGGACCAGAAACCCTTAGTTTGGACCAGAAACCCTTAGCTTGGACCAGAAACCCTTAGCTTGGACCAGAAACCCTTAGCTTGGACCAGAAACCCTTAGCTTGGACCAGAAACCCTTAGCTTGGACCAGAAACCCTTAGCTTGGACCAGAAACCCTTAGTTTGGACCAGAAACCCTTAGCTTGGACCAGAAACCCTTAGTTTGGACCAGAAACCCTTAGCTTGGACCAGAAACCCTTAGTTTGGACCAGAAACCCTTAGTTTGGACCAGAAACCCTTAGTTTGGACCAGAAACCCTTAGTTTGGACCAGAAACCCTTAGTTTGGACCAGAAACCCTTAGTTTGGACCAGAAACCCTATGTGCCCTGGTTAAAAGTAGTGCACGACAAAAACAATAAAAAGGTGCCATTTGAGATCAGCCACACTCACAGATCCATAGGTAGTACAGCTTCTTGCACATGGAACGGTGTACGTCTGGGATCTCGTTAAAATCCTGATAGAAACATGGCCTCAGAGGGATGAAGCGAGGCAGGGGAGGGAAATTGTTTTCTGCAGAAGAAAAAAAAGAAGGACAAAGCTATCACGTTGATGTTGCTGGTGATTCCCTTTTAAATAGTCAGATCTTGAATGAAAACAATATATTATTTTGGGTTGAAGTACAGGTCATTGAACCTGATCAAGACAACATTTGTACTTGATTAATAAAATATTGCTGGTAAGCAATGTGCAGTCATACTACAATTATATGATAATAACAACATGCTTATACCTTTAAAAAAAAAGTCATAATTCAATACACACAGAAGTCACACTAACAAAATCTCTACTATGATGATATCCTTGTATGAATGAGATAATTAAAATCAGTTATAACCTACCTGCCATTACAACTGGATCTGTCCCTCCAGTTGAAAATAAATATGATCCAACACCCAATTGCCTTGGAAATTAAAACTGAAAAGAATATGAAGTTGTATTAATCAAAGTATAATATCATATGTTTTTGGCTATCTATCATAAAAGCTATAAATTACCTTCATATTCAATCCAGAAACAAATTGGCTATACAATATTTTGCCCAAGTCATATGAAATGTCGATATGACTATGAAAAACATTGCACTCAATGCATGAGGAGGTACCTGTGAAATGACACCAAAACCGGCTGTCCCAGTGTCCCTCCCAGTGTGCTTTGCGCTCATATATAGCTAGCCCACCAGCCCCACTGCTACAATATGAGATTACAATGAAATGTGCAGCACTGCATGAAAAGCAACATTTCTGGGTGAAATCGGATCTGCTATACTCCCGTGAAATTTAAGGTGCCCGGTCGTGGGTGGGAATTTCCCAATTTGATTGTGGACTCCTGTAGACTTCCGCGCATCCGTGATATGGTAATTGTGTTATAGTCAATTCCCAATTATGCATTAATAAGTTTCTGGAAATATCCGGACCGTGCACGTAAAGTAAATTAAATTCTCAAATGCCACAGGCACGTACCTCTCAAACTCGTGTGTTGGAAGAGAAGCACCCCTGTGAAAAGAAGCCAACTCTCCATGTATCCATTGTTTATCTAACCTGTGATGAGTTTTCTAGTATTTTTTTATGTATAATAAGGGTTTTGACCGAGTGAAAAACAAGTGAGATTCTCATTCATAAGAGTGTAGCTAAACTAAACTGGCTAACTTTGTAAATTAATGTAAATTAATGAGAACAAGATGGCGTCCTAGATTATTTTACATTTCTGTTATAAATGTATTTATATACAAACAACACTAATGATATTTTCTAAGTTGACTTTTTATGAAATTTGTATCTAATTGTTGCTTGTTAATTGCTAAGTGCTAACATTAGCTAGCTCAGCGCTAGGCTTTTAGCTTATATTGTAGTTGGCTAGCTGTTCTTAGGATTTTGTTACATTTAACGTAATGCATGGGTGTATATATAGTGGTTTTGCACATTTATTGATAAATTAGCTAACACTAGCTAGCCCGGTTCAAACCCTGATGCATCATACATATGTAACAGTATAACTTTAGTCCGTCCCCTCGCCCATACCCGGGCTTGAACCAGAGCAAGGGGAACCACTACTTCAAGGTCTCAAAGCGAGTGACGTCACAGATTGAATCGCTACCAGCGCGCACCACCGCTAACTAGCTAGCCATTTCACATCCATTACACTAGCACCACCGCTAACTAGCTAGCCATTTCACATCCATTACACTAGCACCACCGCTAACTAGCTAGCCATTTCACATCCGTTACACATACACACCTAGTAAGACATATCTTTTTGAAAAAGGCAATTAGCTAATAAAGTAGATTTTTCTAGAGATTGTGAAATGTTACAACTCAATTCAACAAAGATAACACTTTTGCATTCTCTCTGAAGAGTGGGAATATGAATATGCACGACTTGAGATTTATGCGTTTGTTTACGGTGTTCTATTGGGTCTAGCTAGACGCACGGTGGAGAGTGCTTGCAGAGGATGAGAGACATTTGGAGAGAAGTTAATGTGGACCGGATGAGCGATGAGGAAGATGGCCTGCAAAACAGCAAACCAGTGTGGTTCGTCAAGCCCCCCTACTTCCGGAGTGAGGTGCTCATTGAACGTAGTCAAGAACAACAGAGCCCCTTGGAGAAGGACCAGAGCTACTTGGCGAGCCACACCGCACGGATCATGTCTGAGGAGTTTTCAACAAGGCAACCTATATCCCACGGACCCCTCAAATATCAGCACTATAGCTACCCCAATGGAGACTCACCCTGGACCAAGCTGGGTGACTCCTGTCAGTAGTGTGTTAAAAAAAAATATATTTTTAACACTTTTGTTGATCTTTGAATAGGCTCATTCATATTCCTCTAAATGAGGTATACCCCCTTTAACCCATGTAAGCAGTTAAGTACATCATTCAAAGATGAATTTAATTAAAGAGCTTTCAAAAGAATCGAGCAGAGTACTGGCAGGAGTCATCCAGTTTAGCCTTAGGGCTAGTCTCCATGGATCTTACTTTAGTTTCAGGCCCTGTTTAGCCTATGCAGATGCTATTACCCACTTTCTTCTAGTCAACTGAAAACTAATTGTCATCCTTCAAAAAGTGTATTTGTGTGTTTTATTCAAGGAACTAAAGAGTTGTTTTAGTGTGGCGATGTCATGAGGTGCTGGAAAAACCTTGCTTGAATTTTATTTCTGAAAAGGTGTCGGAACTCTGATGTGATAATAAAAAATTATGAAAAGTAATTTAATTCAATCCTAATTGACTCATTCTTTAAATAATGAATAGTTTATTTGTATATATACCAGTGACAGCTACTAAGGCAAGCTACCAACGACTAGCATAAGCTTTCAGTGTGTGTGTGTGGGGGGGTAAGCATGTGCAACCTTAAGCAAGCGCACGGCCATTTATTGACATTTATGGGAGAGACGTGGGCGTACGTGGACGCAGATGTATTGCAACTGATTTCAAGATGTGTCCTGGTAAGTGGGTTGATGTGTCTGGACCCGATTCACTGAACCGTTGACGGTGTTATCTGAGATTTACGGGACCAAACCATGTTGGACACGTGCCTGCTAATTTTCAGAAACTGTACTTTTTTACGGACTTGTGCACTGGATGGTTCGACCCGTAAATGTGCATTTTCATGCAGTGACATGTTACTTCAATGATGCATCAGACAAGCCTTTTAAAAATACGACCCATACTTTAATGGAGAGACACAGTGCATTCGGGAAAGTATTCAGATCCCTGGACTTTGTCCACATTTTGTTACGTTACAGCCTTATTCTAAAATGGATGAAATTGTTTTCCCCCCCTCATCAATCTACACACAATACCCCATAATGACATCACAATACCCCATAATGAAAAAGCAAAAACAGATAAAAAAAAATAATAATATCACATTTACATTAGTATTCAGACCTTTTACTCTGTACTTAGTTGAAGCACCTTTGTCAGCAATTACAGCCTCGAGACTTCTTGGGTATGACGCTACAAGCGTGGCACACCTGTATCTGGGGAGTTTCTCCCATTCTTCTCTGCAGATCCTCTCAAGCTCAGTCAGGTTGGATGAGGAGCGTCGCTGCACAGCTATTTTTAGGTCTCTCCAGAGATGTTCGATCGGGTTCAAGTCCGGGCTCTGGCTGGGCCACTTAAGGACATTCAGAGACTTGTCCCGAAGCTACTCCTGCGTTGTCTTGGCTGTGTGCTTATGCTGTCTTGTTGGAAGATGAACCTTCTCCCCAGTCTGAGGTCCTGAGCGCTCTGGAGCAGGTTTTCATCAAGGATCTCTTTACTTTGCTCCGTTCATCTTTCCCTTGATCCTGACTAGTCTCCCAGTCCCTGCCGCTGAAAAACATCCCCACAGCTTGACGCTGCCACCACCATGCTTCACCGTAGGGATGGTACCAGGTTTCCCACAGACGTGACGCTTGGCATTCAGGCCAAAGAGTTCAATCTTGGTTTCATCAGACCAGAGAATCTTGTGTCTCATGGTCTGAGAGTCTTTAGGTGTCTTTTGGCAAACTCCAAGCGGGTTGTCATGTGCTTTTTACGGAGGAGTGGCTTCCATCTGGCCACTCTACCATAAAGGCCTGATTGGTGGAGTGCTACAGAGATTTTTGGAAAGTTCTCCCATCTCCACAAAGGAACACTAGAGCTCTGTGACCATCTGGTTCTTGGTCACCTCCCTGACCAAGGCCCTTCTCCCCCGATTACTCAGTTTGGCCGGGCGGCCAGCTCTAGGAAGAGTCTTGGTGGTTCCAAACTTTTTCCATTTCAGAATGATGGAGGCCACGGTGTTCTTGGGGACCTTCAATGCTCCACAAATGTTTTGATGCCTTTCCCCAGATCTGTGACTCAACACAATCCTGTCTCGGAGCTCTATGGACAATTCCTTTGAACCTAATGGCTTGGTTTTGCTCTGACATGTGAGACCTTCTATAGACAGGTGTGTGCCTTTCCAAATCATGTCCAATCAAATGAATTTACCACAGGTGGACTCCAAGTTGTAGAAACATCTCAAGGATGATTCAATGGAAACAGGATGCACCTGAGTTCAAGTCTCATAGCAAAAGGTCTGAATACTTATGTAAATAAGGTATTAACAAAAACCTGTTTTTGCTTTGTCATTATTTAGGTAGTGTGTAGATGGATGAGGAAAACTATTTATTGAAATCCTAAATCAGAAACATAACAAAATGTGGAAAGAGTAAAAGGGTCTGAATAATTTCCGAATGCACGGTACATTGTAGCCTACATAAGATTATTTAAAAAAAATTAATAAAGCTTGACAGTGTGATGAAGAATATTTGCAGCCATCTCAATCCTATTTTGACGACTGAAATAATAACCTTTTGTCCCATTCAAAGTGTGTCATGTCCATCAGAGGTTGAGTCTGTATGGATGAAGGGCATTTTCCCAGCGTATATTTTTGCACCAAATAATACCATCATACTGATAATGAACGATGTTTTGAGACCACGAATCTATGCAATATGATGTGTTTTTTTTTTGTTCTTCCAATTCAGATTTGTTTTTCATTTTAAAGGATGGGCAGAATGCAGAATGCCGCCGTTTGTATGCTACATACAATTGCATCGTGATGAGCACTACTGTCAATGGAGAAGCAGCGCCCTTCAGAGGAGTAGAGCCTAGCCTACGACATGATAAGGTATTTTTCAGCTGGACTCAATAAAACAAGTCTGACGTTTGTACCTTTCTTGCCGCATTTACATTCTATTTATGCACAGATCATTCTGTAAATCTGTAA
Source organism: Oncorhynchus mykiss (assembly GCF_013265735.2). Lineage (NCBI taxonomy): Eukaryota > Metazoa > Chordata > Actinopteri > Salmoniformes > Salmonidae > Oncorhynchus > Oncorhynchus mykiss. Next base: position 98,854,381 of record NC_048566.1, read on the forward strand.
TTTGCTCAATCGTGTTACTTAAACAGAATGAATGAATGGAATGGAAATAACACGGTATGAATTCGTTAGAATGGTTTTTATTTCTTACCTCCTTTTGTTTCCCCCACAAACCAGCAGTGCTGACACTATGCAACGTCTGTCAATTGCATTGTATGACGATATTCTTCACGAAACAATAATACGCGCTTGTGAAAATAATCGAGAGACAGAAATTCAAAATTCGACTAAAATCAGAAATGTCTTCACCCACCGACAGCTTGGGAGTAGAACGCAATCACGTGACGTCACGTTTCTCCCCTGTCTCTCTCTTTTTACGCACGTACCGATTGCACGAGGAACGGTTTGAGGAAACGGATTTATTGCTGGCCAGAACCGAACAAACCACTTACTAGCAAGTACAGAATTTCTTTCTAAACCACTCCAATAAAAGTGTAAGTACCCAGTAAAATACTACTTGAGTGAAAGTCTAAAAGTATATTAAATGTAGTTAAGTAGCAAGTGTGGAAAAAGTCCATTCGCAGGAACGCGAAACATCAGCAGTTCTACCCTTGAGCCAGGCAATTAACCCCCAATACCAACTGCCCTTTCCCTTACATTGTAAGATAATTAATGTGCAATATTTTAGCTTAAAATTGTTGTGTAATCTGTAGATGTGTTTGATAGCAGATGTAACAGCCTCTCTTTATGAACTTGGCGGAGGTGTTGCTAACATTTACAATAGCAAATTTCAATTTACAAAAAGCCCCCCATTTTCATCTATTTGAGCTTTTATTTTTTATTTTTTTTACCTTAATTTAACTAGGCAAGTCAGTTAAGAACAAATTCTTATTTTCAATGACGGCCTAGGAACAGTGGGTTAAATGCCTGTTCAGGGGCAGAACGAGAGATTTGTACCTTGTCAGCTCGGGGATTTGATCTTGCAACCTTCCGGTTACTAGTCCAACGCTCTAACCAGAGCCGCCCCATTATTGACTGTTTTACTCCAGTCTCCGTGTTGTTGAATGTGCCGAACTGCTTTGCTTTATCTTGGCCAGGTCGCAATTGTAAATGAGAACTTGTTCTCAACTTGCCTACCTGGTTAAATAAAGGTAAAATAAAATTGAAGACTCATCTCTTCAGTAGGTCCTATGATTGAGTGTAGTCTGGCCCAGGAGTGTGAAGATGAACGGAAGGGCACTGGAGCAACGAACTGCCCTTGCTGTCTCTGCCTGGCCGGTTCCCCTCTTTCCACTGGGATTCTCTGTCTCTAACCCTATTACAGGGGCTGAGTCACTGGCTTACTGGTGTTCCTCTATGCCGTCCCTGGGAGGGGTGCGTCACTTGAGTGGGTTGAGTCACTCACGTGGTCTTCCTGTCTGGGTTGGCGCCCCCCCCCCACCTTGGGTTGTGCTGTGGCAGAGATCTTTGTGGGCTATACTCGGGCTTGTCTTAGGATGGTAAGTTGGAGGTTGAAGATGTCCCTCTAGTGGTGTGGGGGCTGTGCTTTGGCAAAGTGGGTGGGGTTATATCTTGCCTGTTTGGCCCTGTCCGGGGGGTATCATCGGATGGGGCCCTACGGTCTCCTGTTCCCTCTGGTCTCAGCCGCCAGTATTTATGCTGCAGTAGTTTGTGTCGGGGGGCTAGGGTCAGTCTGTTGTATCTGGAGTATTTCTCCTGTCTTATCCGGTGTCCTGTGTGAATTTAAGTATGCTCTCTCTCTCTCTCTCTTTCTTCTCTCTCGGAGGACCTGAGCCCTAGGACCATGCCTCAGGACTACCTAGCATGATGACTCCTTGTTGTCCCCAGTCCACCTGGCCGTGCTGCTGCTCCAGTTTCAACTGTTCTGCCTGCGGCTATGGAACCCTGACCTATGCACTGTGATTACTATTATTTGACCATGCTGGTCATTTATGAACATTTGAACATCTTGGCCATGTTCTGTTATAATCTCCACCCGGCACAGCCAGAAGAGGCTGTTTGGGGTTTTAGGCTGGGTTTCTGTACAGCACTTTGAGACATCAGCTGATGTAAGAAGGGCTTTTATAAATAAATTTGATTTGATTTATCAAAGCTGTGAGGAAGTGATGTAGTAAATACACAGACGCCCCCCCTGCCATAACATTATGAACTGCGGGGTTAAGCAGTGTTCGTCAGGCTGGCGTGAAAGACTCTGGCGGCATTCCATACACTTAACAGACACACCCTCAGCCCTCAAATTAAGTGGACACTTCTGATGACGTCTGACGAGTATATACACTTGCAGGGCAACGGGTGAGGGAGGGAGGGAGGAATTCATTTTAAATGGACAGCCCTTGCCCAGAAATTCGTCACTCGTTTATCCTGTGACGTTTGTGTTTTCAGCCACCGGTAGCTTGTGGGTGCTTTATATGCGCTACAGTCAATTATGACTGCATGTCTACTTATATTAACTATATAATTATTAATATACGCCTACTGTATGATAGCTAGGAAAGTTATTAGCTAACTAACGTTAGCCTGCCTAGTTGGAACTTATGAAGGAATATTTTTTTTATTTCTACAATTTCCAAAAGCTAACCAAACAAAAACATTATTACTTTTACAAGACGTGTTTGTGCACTAGGGGCACAATTTCTAACTTATTTACATTTGTTTTTACTTACACTTGTATGTTGACTCCATATTGAAGTTGAGGTTTTACGGATATAGCGGATAGCGGCTGATTTAGCGGATATACAATAATCTCGAATTGAATTATGGGGCGTTTCAGGCCCCGAAGTAAACATAATTGTACACTCGCAAACTCCCATTAAAAATGGGGGCTGAGGTGCTTACCTTGCAAACTTCCCTTGCTTGGCTAATCATTTGGATCGAAGACAAATATGGCCACCAGGATCCCCCCCCCCCCCCCCCAGGGCATAAGGGGTAAGGGTAAGTAGACGAGGGTGTGTCTTGGATGAGTTTGAAACGCAGCCACTGCCTTCAGGTGAGGGTAAGTGGATGAGGGATTGCATTGGCGATAATGCACCATAACCAGTGTTGCCAACAAATTTTCAGGGTAAGTTGCTAGAGGCAGGCTGATTTGTTGCTAAAAGATTTTGTGATGTCATTGCGTGATAACGTAAAACTGCGTCATTACGTATAATAAATAATAACGTTACTCAAATTGACTGGCCATCTCGGCAAAAAATATGATTTGACATTTGTTCAGGTACAGAATTCCACTATTTTCTTTCCAATTTGATTGAGACATGTTGAATTATGTTGTAAGTTCTGCTCAAGATCAAACATTCGTGACCAACTATATTCATTGGGTTTGGCTTGTCCAACCCGAACTACTGCTGCTGCAGTCAGCCAACAATGATTTGCCATTAGCTGAAATTGCTGCTGGCCTGCTGCTGCCTGTGCACGAGCTGAGCACTTGCTGCTGACGTCACTCACAATGCACGTTTGCAGCCAGGCACGTGTGTTGTGACTGAGTGTGACAGAAAATAGTTTTCTGTATCATTTTGCGGGAAAATGCGTGCATTTTAGCGTTTGAGTCACTTTTCAAAAGTAGATAAAAGTTCCAAATATATTTTTGAAAGTAGCTCAATTTGTTGCTAGGTGCTGTTTGGAAAAAAAGTTGCCAGGCTAGTCTGAAAAGTTGCTAAATCTAGCAACAAAATTGCTAAGTTCGCATCACACGTTGGATGCCAACCGCCGACAGGAAGCAACACAGGTAGCTAGAGCTAGCTAGCCAGGACACCAATAGACAGTGGCTGCGTAAAAAAAGTAACCAATATAAATATAAAGAGGGGTTCCTGCAGATGCAGGAATGGCCCAGAATTGCGGGCCTCAATTCCACCATAAAGATCTGGACCTCTGAGCAGATCACACAATAAACTGACATCCACTCTCTTATATTTTTTTTATTTCACCTTTATTTAACCAGGTAGGCTAGTTGAGAACAAGTTCTCATTTTCAACTGCGACCTCTCCCTCTCTCTCAATTATATTTCAATGACTTGATTGTCATGACGTAACAATGTACATATTGCCAAATAATACTTTGGAAATTTAATGATTTCAATATGGATATGGATAATATCAACAATCATATATATATCAACAATCTCTCTATCTCAAGAAACAGCCCATGCAAAAACAAAAATCAAAAAAAAAAAATTCAAATTTTATTTGTCACATACACATGGTTAGCAGATGTTAATGCGAGTGTAGCGAAATGCTTGTGCTTCTAGTTCCGACAATGCAGTAATAACCAACAAGTAATCTAACTAACAATTCCAAAACTACTGTCTTGTACACAGTGTAAGGGGATAAAGAATATGTACATAAGGATATATGAATGAGTGATGGTACAGAGCAGCATAGGCAAGATACAGTACATGGTATCGAGTACAGTATATACATATGAGATGAGTATGTAAACAAAGTGGCATAGTTTAAAGTGGCTAGTGATACATGTATTACATAAGGATACAGTCGATGATATAGAGTACAGTATATACGTATGCATATGAGATGAATAATGTAGGGTAAGTAACATTATATAAGGTAGCATTGTTTAAAGTGGCTAGTGATATATTTACATCATTTCCCATCAATTCCCATTATTAAAGTGGCTGGAGTTGAGTCAGTGTCAGTGTGTTGGCAGCAGCCACTCAATGTTAGTGGTGGCTGTTTAACAGTCTGATGGCCTTGAGATAGAAGCTGTTTTTCAGTCTCTCGGTCCCAGCTTTGATGCACCTGTACTGACCTCGCCTTCTGGATGATAGCGGGGTGAACAGGCAGTGGCTCGGGTGGTTGATGTCCTTGATGATCTTTATGGCCTTCCTGTGACATCGGGTGGTGTAGGTGTCCTGGAGGGCAGGTAGTTTGCCCCCGGTGATGCGTTGTGCAGACCTCACCACCCTCTGGAGAGCCTTACGGTTGAGGGCGGAGCAGTTGCCGTACCAGGCGGTGATACAGCCCGCCAGGATGCTCTCGATTGTGCATCTGTAGAAGTTTGTGAGTGCTTTTGGTGACAAGCCAAATTTCTTCAGCCTCCTGAGGTTGAAGAGGCGCTGCTGCGCCTTCTTCACAATGCTGTCTGTGTGAGTGGACCAATTCAGTTTGTCTGTGATGTGTATGCCGAGGAACTTAAAACTTGCTACCCTCTCCACTACTGTTCCATCGATGTGGATAGGGGGGTGTTCCCTCTGCTGTTTCCTGAAGTCCACAATCATCTCCTTAGTTTTGTTGACGTTGAGTGTGAGGTTATTTTCCTGACACCACACTCCGAGGGCCCTCACCTCCTCCCTGTAGGCCGTCTCGTCGTTGTTGGTAATCAAGCCTACCACTGTTGTGTCGTCCGCAAACTTGATGATTGAGTTGGAGGCGTGCGTGGCCACGCAGTCGTGGGTGAACAGGGAGTACAGGAGAGGGCTCAGAACGCACCCTTGTGGGGCCCCAGTGTTGAGGATCAGCGGGGAGGAGATGTTGTTGCCTACCCTCACCACCTGGGGGCGGCCCGTCAGGAAGTCCAGTACCCAGTTGCACAGGGCGGGGTCGAGACCCAGGGTCTCGAGCTTGATGACGAGCTTGGAGGGTACTATGGTGTTGAATGCCGAGCTGTAGTCAATGAACAGCATTCTCACATAGGTATTCCTCTTGTCCAGATGGGTTAGGGCGGTGTGCAGTGTGGTTGAGATTGCATCGTCTGTGGACCTATTTGGGCGGTAAGCAAATTGGAGTGGGTCTAGGGTGTCAGGTAGGGTGGAGGTGATATGGTCCTTGACTAGTCTCTCAAAGCACTTCATGATGACGGAAGTGAGTGCTACGGGGCGGTAGTCGTTTAGCTCAGTTACCTTAGCTTTCTTGGGAACAGGAACAATGGTGGCCCTCTTGAAGCATGTGGGAACAGCAGACTGGTATAGGGATTGATTGAATATGTCCGTAAACACACCGGCCAGCTGGTCTGCGCATGCTCTGAGGGCGCGGCTGGGGATGCCGTCTGGGCCTGCAGCCTTGCGAGGGTTAACACGTTTAAATGTCTTACTCACCTCGGCTGCAGTGAAGGAGAGACCGCATGTTTTCGTTGCCGGCCGTGTCAGTGGCACTGTATTGTCCTCAAAGCGGGCAAAAAAGTTGTTTAGTCTGCCTGGGAGCAGGACATCCTGGTCCGTGACTGGGCTGGATTTCTTCCTGTAGTCCGTGATTGACTGTAGACCCTGCCACATGCCTCTTGTGTCTGAGCCGTTGAATTGAGATTCTACTTTGTCTCTGTACTGACGCTTAGCTTGTTTGATAGCCTTGCGGAGGGAATAGCTGCACTGTTTGTATTCGGTCATGTTACCAGACACCTTCCCCTGATTAAAAGCAGTGGTTCGCGCTTTCAGTTTCACGCGAATGCTGCCATCAATCCACGGTTTCTGGTTAGGGAATGTTTTAATCGTTGCTATGGGAACGACATCTTCAACGCACGTTCTAATGAACTCACACACCGAATCAGCGTATTCGTCAATGTTGTTGTCTGACGCAATACGAAACCAGTCCCAGTCCACGTGGTGGAAGCAGTCTTGGAGTGTGGAGTCAGCTTGGTCGGACCAGCGTTGGACAGACCTCAGCGTGGGAGCCTCTTGTTTTAGTTTCTGTCTGTAGGCAGGGATCAACAAAATGGAGTCGTGGTCAGCTTTTCCGAAAGGCTGGGCGGGGCAGGGCCTTATATGCGTCGCAGAAGTTAGAGTAACAATGATCCAAGGTCTTTCCACCCCTGGTTGCGCAATCGATATGCTGATAAAATTTAGGGAGTCTTGTTTTCAGATTAGCCTTGTTAAAATCCCCAGCTACAATGAATGCAGCCTCCGGATGAATGGTTTCCAGTTTGCAAAGAGTTAAATAAAGTTCGTTCAGAGCCATCGATGTGTCTGCTTGGGGGGGGATGTATACGGCTGTGATTATAATCGAAGAGAATTCTCTTGGTAGATAATGCGGTCTACATTTGATTGTGAGGAATTCTAAATCAGGTGAACAGAAGGATTTGAGTTCCTGTATGTTTCTTTCATCACACCATGTCACGTTAGTCATAAGGCATACGCCGCCGCCCCTCTTCTTACCAGAAAGTTGTTTGTTTCTGTCTGCGCGATGTGTGGAGAAACCCGTTGGCTGCACCGCTTCGGATAGAGTCTCTCCAGTGAGCCACGTTTCCGTGAAGCAAAGAACGTTACAGTCTCTGATGTCCCTCTGGAATGCTACCCTTGCTCGGATTTCATCAACCTTGTTGTCAAGAGACTGGACATTGGCAAGAAGAATGCTAGGGAGTGGTGCACGATGTGCCCGTCTCCGGAGTCTGACCAGAAGACCGCCTCGTTTCCCTCTTTTTCGGAGTTGTTTTTTTTTTGGGTCGCTGCATGGAATCCACTCAGTTGTCCTGTTTGTAAGGCAGAACACAGGATCCGCGTCGCGAAAAACATATTCTTGGTAGTACTGATGGTGAGTTGATGCTGATCTTATATTCAGTAGTTCTTCTCGACTGTATGTAATGAAACCTAAGATGAGCTGGGGTACTAATGTAAGAAATAACACGTAAAAAAACAAAAAACTGCATAGTTTCCTAGGAACGCGAAGCGAGGCGGCCATCTCTGTCGGCGCCGGAATTTGTTGAGGTAAGCACAGTCCCTAGCTGTAGACTAGGGAACAGAGACACATTTCCTGTAAAATACACCGTGGGACTGTTCCAACAGTCGAAGCTAAAATACCACCTCTGCGTGATTAACCGCTCAACTCGAGCCTACCTACCCATTTGCAGTTCAGTAATTCCTTGTCATTAACCCCTACAGATCTGATAGATGCCACTCTCCACTCACCACTGAGCTAGTCTACAGCTAGGGACTGTGCTTCAGACTCAACAGTAAAGTGGGCTATCCTCAGAGCCTAATGCCTGTGCTGCCTTGCACTTTGTTTTAGGGTACTTTTCCATTGGTATTTACACTCCCCCAACCCAAAATAAAAATACGTTATTTTTTAGTGTGCTTTTTTTTTGTGCCATGGGGCAGAGGGAGAAAAATGTAGTTTAATAGCTAATTTCATGCTATTTTACACATTTGCCATGAGACTGAAAGAAAATGTTGCTGTTTTAATGCTCAGTGATTCTTGTAAGATGAGGCAATCAACTGTTCCCCCAAAACATATTCGTCTTAACAAAAGTGTAATATATATTTTGATAGTATCAGCCATCACACCATGTAAAGGAACAAACTCCTAATTATTATTATTTTCTTCATAAAATACAAATCAAATGTTTTGTAAAAAGCGCAAATAACAATAGCAGGGCTATATAAAGGGTCCCAGCAGGGGTCCTTGGCACTCTCCTATCGGGCACGTTTTTCTCCCGTACACAACCGGCAGGAAGCGGGGGAGACGCGGTCTAACAAGCGATGTCGCTAGCTAGGTAGTTATCACATGGTGTTTCCCCAGCCTCCCGTCTGCTGTGCTTGCGGGAAGCGGGGGGCGACCGGTAGACAGTGTCACTGTTTTCCCGCAGGTATGTTAACGACTGTGAGGGCAGGCGGGAGTGAAAAAACTCAGATAATACTTTTATTTCCCTTTTGACCCACATTCAAAAGAGTGCAGAAACGCCCCGAATTATGGGCTGCAGTTACACACTATTGGAATCGGTTAGCTACTGCCACTGGTTCTGACTAGAGGAAGTACGGCCAGAGATAATAAAAAAGCAGGAGATACGAATTCAAGCGGAAATGGAATGCAAAAACATACAGTATAACGCCCCGCCCAGCAGGCTGTCGATCAATCGCGTTCACGTTGTCATGTTGCGTCACGCAATCCATTCTAAAAGTCAAAGAGTAATTCTATGATTTCCAAATTTGTGGCTATTGATGATATCTGCGTTTTCTGTGAAAAAGAAGAATCTGTCTCCCTTATTCTTTGGATGTAAATTTGTGTCAGAATTTTGGGAAAACCTTGCAAAGTACTTATTTACCATTATGAACACTGCCTATAATTTTAACATAAAATATATAATATGTTACTATTGCAATGATAACAAAACCACAAATGATTGTTAATGTTTTAATTCTTGTTGCCAAATACTTTATACACAAACAAAAATTCCAAAATTACAAATTTTTCTGATTGAGTTTAATTATCTTATTAGAACACTAACCCTAGTGAATAACAACAAGAATAACATCTTCACTAATCATTATAATAAGATATTTTCAGAGTGAATATAATTGCACTTAAATTGTTAATTTTTTGTATTTTATTTGTATTTATATATTTTTGTGTGTTTGAGTATTGTTAATACCTGTGTTGTGTTTGCTAGACATGTTTGATGTAGCAATGTAAGTTGCTTTTTGTATTATGAATAAAATAAATCTATAATAAAAAATATATTTTTTAAAGAGTATGAGTCGAGAAACTTGCCTATTTTATTCGGAAGTACGTTATGTGACGAAAAGTCAAAAAGACATTACAGAGGACAAGTTACGTATCTTAAATGTTGGATTTTGTTGTTGCAATGTTTAGCTTCTTTTTTTACGCAATTCGTGCTAATAATGGGTTTTGGTGCTTGGCGCCCAATTGACTCCCATTGAAGGAGAGAATGTCTTACCCAGAATCCACCGCGTGGCACATTAACAACGTACAGTGGGCGTTAATACGTGTCCAATGGAGTTTCCCATCTCCTTTAAAAGTATCTATGTGACGGCTAGTCACAACCTAGCTAGCTTGGCTACTTGTGTCTCAGTCAGGTATGTTTTTCTAGTACTCAGTGTTTTTAATTTTCCTGGAAAGTATAGTTATTACTTGTTAGTTGACAAGTGTATATACATATGGTTTGGTATTGTTTGTTGAGACAGATTTTTTATTGTTGTTGCTGTCCGTCTGATATGCTAATTAACTTGTGCTAAGCTAACGGTAGCTATTCATCTAGCTACCTAGCTTCATCTAGTTAGCTAACGTTAGTTAGCTTTCGTCTTCATTCTTTGTTATTGAGTTTTTGACTGACCCAAGGGATTTTAAGGGAAAGCCTAAGATACGTTTGTAAAGTAAAATGTTGCCTCTTCAAACGAAGCGTATTGATTGTTTAACATTGTCGTAATGAACTAACAGCTTTTGTTGACATATGTGGGCACAACTATGTAAACATCACTAGCTAACTAACTATAGCCTGTGGCTGGCGTGAAAGTTTTCATGCTATTTGCACTCAACCTTTACCACCAAATACTTTTATTATAATAAGTTAACAAGACAACTAGGTCAATAATCCTTTTCTGAATCATTTCTGATTAGAAGGATACAGGCACATTTTGAATGGTTTCATACAGTAAGTAGCACTGTTCTCTCAATCAATAACCTGTTTTATTCAGGTATATTATTATCTGTCTATGATGTTGTGTCCCATGCCTAAGACCTGAAACACAATGTCTCTTATCTCCTGTGTCTACAGTGTTGGGAATGCAGCCACCACTCCCACCGGATGCAGTCAGAGAGCTGGTGTGTTCCTGTCTTCACAGGGACCCAGTAGCCGCTGATCTGAGATGCAGCCTGTTTGTGGCGGCTGCTCAGAACTACAAGCGGGACTCAGTTCTCAGACCCTATCCCCCCAGATACATCAGAGACAGAGACACCAAGGAGTTTGATGAGCTGGTGAGGAATTGGACTGGACAGAAAACACTGATATTTTCCATATCAAAGATAAGGCTTGACTTATAATTCAAACCTTCAGGTACAGGCTCTCTGCCTAAAAGTCAAGCATATTATTCACCATCACTGTGCACCTGTCCTACACCTGTTCTGTGTTATAGCTAAGTCTACTGGTTATTGTCTGGGTCGTGTTCATTAGGGCATACAACAGAAAATGTTTTAGAACCTTTTGCAGTGAAAAATTAAATGTAGCATTTCTTATTTCTTAAGTCCAGTTAGTGCCTCTATGTTTCAGTCAGTTTTCCTACGTTTGGTGCCTAATGAACATGACACTGCTCTTGTGTTCCTTCCAGCTGTCAGATGTCAGCAGTTTGCCTGGTGTGAGGGAGCTGGTGAGACTGAGACCTGGTGAAGCTGACCATCATCTGGCCCTCACACACTGGGTTCTCTCCTCCAAGAGCTTCGCTGTGAAAACACTACAGAAAGATGAGGTAAAGGCAATATCTCAAAAGAAAAGAAGTGTGCAGGATACACACTGCACTTGACAGATGTCCTTTCCACTGCCCTCTTCTCTGCCCTCCAATAGTATGCCAAGCTGTGTAACCTGACTGAGAGTGAGGGGATCTCCACGCCTGTGCCAGACTTCCTGTTTGAGCTGGAGTACTGCGACCAGATGAACGCTAAGTTTGAGAAGACACGGGCGGGACGCGACCTCTTCTACGCATTCCATGGCAGCCGACTGGAGAACTTCCATTCTATCATCCACAACGGACTACACTGCCACCTCAACAAGGTCAGTTAATGTGACAGTACGATGGCAGCTTCACCAGTCCTGTGATGACTGTAATGATCATTTATATTTCTTTGGGGGTTCCCAGTAGCCCTGCTTGAGTATATGTTTTCAGATTGATGTTTTTTTTTTTGGTTGGTTGATGAATCATTTCACAGATAATTGTTATGTTTAGACAAAAGCCAATATTATCTACACAAAAGGAATGGACTTGCATGGATGAAGTTGCATTTCTGACAGACTTGTTTTTTTTTGGGGGGGTGGGGGGATTTCTTGACAGACGTCGTTGTTCGGAGAGGGCACCTACCTCACCAGTGACCTCAGCATGGCGGTCCTCTACAGTCCCCATGGCAACGGTTGGCGTGACAGTCTCCTGGGACCGTTGCTAAGCTGTGTCGCCGTGTGTGAGGTCATCGACCACCCAGACGTTAAGTGCCAGGTGAAGAGGAAAGGTCAGAGCTTTGTCCAGAACGTTTACGCAACACTCTTTATTTACTTAGGCACCCTGAGTCTCTAGTCCCCTCCTCTTGCACAACATCGACCTCATAACAAATGAGTGGACCGTGCAACAATATCATGTCAACGATGGCTGCCTCTCAAAGTCCAGTAAATGTCAGTAATAATTTCCCTAAACCGGTTTCAGACTCGGAGACCATTGACCGTCAGCGCTCCAGAGCCAGGAACAGTGAAGGAGGAGAGGTCCCTCAGAAGTACTTTGTGGTCACCAACAATCAGCTGCTCCGAGTCAAATACCTGCTAGTGTACTCTCAGAGGAGACACCTGTCCAGGTTAGTACCTGCTAGTGGACTCTCAGAGAAGACACCTGTCCAGGTTAGTACCTGCTAGTGGACTCTCAGAGAAGACACCTGTCCAGGTTAGTACCTGCTAGTGTACTCTGAGGAGACACCTGTCCAGGTTAGTACCTGCTAGTGGACTCTCAGAGAAGACACCTGTCCAGGTTAGTACCTGCTAGTGGACTCTCAGAGAAGACACCTGTCCAGGTTAGTACCTGCTAGTGTACTCTCAGAGAAGACACCTGTCCAGGTTAGTACCTGCTAGTGGACTCTCAGAGAAGACACCTGTCCAGGTTAGTACCTGCTAGTGGACTCTCAGAGAAGACACCTGTCCAGGTTAGTACCTGCTAGTGGACTCTCCGAGAAGACGGCTGCAGCTTCCCTAACTCGGCTCGGCCCGGGTATGGATCCAACTAGGTCCTCGGGTCCATTTGGAATGGGTTTCTACATTTAAGAAATCAATCAAGCTGATGTCTCAAAGTGCTGTACAGAAACCCAGCCTAAAACCCCCCAAACAGCAAGCAATGCAGGTGTAGAAGCACGGTGGCTAGGAAAAACTCCCTAGAAAGGCCAGAACTTAGGAAGAAACCTGGAGAGGAACCAGGCTCTCAGGGGTGGCCAGTCCTCTTCTGGCTGTGCCGGGTGGAGATTATAACAGAACGGTACATGGCCAAGATGTTAAAAAGTTAATAGATGACCAGCAGGGTCAAATAATACATCTAATGCATATGGGATCCGGATGGGAAAGCCCCAGGTCCATTTGGGAACGGACCTGTGAAGGCTTAGGCTGTAAACAGTATGGTGATAGTTGTATTATCTTTGCTGCCCTCTATTGGTGTTGTGGTGAGTTGCCAGTACATTAGTAGAACTGATAAACATTTCAACAGGATGACCGTTCTGTCACTGCTTCAGATTTTCTCTCGGATAGGACCATTTGACTTCTGTTGAGATTTTAGACTTTTTTTTTTAGAGATGATAACTTGTGTGACGTGATTGTAATGTGATTTTTCTGATGTGTTTCCAGACATTCCCGGGGCAGGTCTTGGCTAGTCAGACATCACTTTGCCATTATGATGAGTCTCTATCTGCTGCTACTCATCTTCATCGGTGCCTTCAACTCCACCACATTCCTCTCCTTCTGGAACAGGCTTTTCCGGTGACGTCACAATCGCAAGACGGTCTCGTCCGGTGACCTCACAATCGGATGGACCACACACTATTCTGGTGACGTCACAATGAAATCACCGGACCTCACTAATCACAGGACATGGTCTTCCGTTGCTATCACACGAGTCTCTGGTGCTTTCCTACATGCAGCCCCGGTTGGTCCAGCCTGAGGCTCTCTATAGGCTTTATACCCCAGTGTTTCCTGGGCAAATTGTTTCTCTTTTCCATCCTTAGGGCTGACGTTAAAGGACTACGGGAAGAGCAGTGTGTCAAGTTTCAACATCTGAATATTCAAACCGTTTCTTATGAGAAGGAATAGGTCATATATACATGGACCATTCTTGTCATTCATAGTGCCTTCCATAACAGAGAGAGACACAGACAGAGAGACAATCAGACAGATGGGCCAATGGGACATCCATATTATACACTATTTCCCTTTAAGCTCTTTCCTGTCTTCCACCTCTTTGTATGTACATTATACATGGTTATTACCGCGAGGTCGACCGATTTAATCGGAATGGCCGATTTCAAGTTTTCATAACAATCGTAAATCGGTATTTTTGAACACCAATTTTGTTTTAATTATTATTATTTTTTTTACACCTTTTTATTTAACTAGGCAAGTCAGTTAAGAACACAATCTTATTTTCAATGACGGCCTAGGAACGCTGGGTTAACTGCCTCGTTCAGGGGCGCAGAACGACAGATTTTCACCTTGTCAGCTCGGGGGATCCATTCTTGCAACCTTACAGTTAACTAGTGTCCTGTATAATCTGACTGAGCATACAAGTATCTAAGTATCTGACTGAGCGGTGGTAGGCAGAAGCAGGTGCGTAAACATTAATTCAAACAGCACTTTCGTGTGTTTTGCCAGCAGCTCTTCGTTGTGCGTCAAGCATTGCGTTGTTTATGACTTCAAGCCCATCAACTCCCGAGACGAGGCTGGTGTAACCGAAGTGAAATGGCTAGCTAGTAAGCGCGTGCTAATAGCTTTTCAAACATAACTCGCTCTGAGCCTTCTAGTAGTTGTTCCCCTTGCTCTGCATGGGTAACGCTGCCTCGAGGGTGGCTGTTGTCGTTGTGTTCCTGGTTCGAGCCCAGGTAGGGGCGAAGAGAGGGACGGAAGCTATGCTGTTACACTGGCAATACTAAAGTGCCTATAAGAACATCCAATAGTCAAAGGTTAATGAAATACAAATGGTATAGAGGGAAATAGATAGTCCTATAATAACTACAACCTAAAACTTCTTACCTGGGAATATTGAAGACTCATGTTAAAAGGAACCACCCGCTTTCATATGTTCTCATGTTCTGAGCAAGGAACTGAAACGTTAGCTATTGCACTTTTACTTCTCCAACACTTTGTTTTTGCATTATTTTTAACCAAATTGAACATGTTTCATTATTTATTTGAGGCTAAATTGATTTTATTGATGTATTATATTAAGTTAAAATAATTGTTCATTCAGTATTGTTGTAATTGTCATTATTACAAATAAATAAATAAAAATCAGCCGATTAATCGGTATCAACTTTTTTGGTCCTCCAATAATCGGTATCAGCGTTGAAAAATCATAATCGGTCGACCTCTGATTACCACCACTGGTTATAACACCCTAAGGCTGTTTCCACGTGGTTATTACCACTACTATGGTTATGACACCCTAAGGCTGTTTCCACATGGTTATTATCACCACCACTGGTTATAACACCCTCCACATGGTTATTATCACTACTATGGTTATAACACCCTAAGGCTGTTTCCACATGGTTATTACCACCACTGGTTATAACACCCCAAGGCTGTTTCCACATGGTTATTATCACTACTATGGTTATAACACCCTAAGGCTGTTTCCATATGGTTATTACCACTACTATGGTTATAACACCCTCCATATGGTTATTACCACTACTATGGTTATAACACCCTAAGGCTGTTTCCACGTGGTTATTACCAACACTGGTTATAACACCCTCCACATGGTTATTATCACTATGGTTATAACACCCCAAGGCTGTTTCCACATGGTTATTATCACCACTGGTTATAACACCCCAAGGCTGTTTCCACATGGTTATTATCACTACTATGGTTATAACACCCTAAGGCTGTTTCCACATGGTTATTGACCCACACAATGAAATCGGGGAGGTGACTGCAGATCTGTGTCTCTATGTTACTTATGTTAGTCATATCTCAGACAGCACTGGGACGATTAAGACGAAACTTGGATGAATGACACATCTTGCCATAAAGATTCGGCATTTTACAAAATGACACTGATTGGCTAGAGGGTGGCGCTATAACAAGAGATTGAAAATGCTGACTTTAAAAGGTCATGCCCCTCACCCTGTTTGACCTAAAGCCATGAAATTCGGTCCCTCTCCTCACAAGGAGCACATTTGCCTCAGGGACTCATAAGCAATGTTCCCTCTAATCTGCGTGCGGGCGCGCAGTAGCCCTTAGACTGCCGCATGACTCAGCCCTTACTCTACACAGACCGGTGCGGCATAACCAATAAGAGCTGGAGTAGGCCTATATGCAAATATACCATTGCCATATATGGATCTGTGCTATTTACTTTGAACTGCACTGTGTTTACAGCTGTGGTCAGGAGTAGATGCTCTTGTTTTGAGATCCAAAGCGAAAACTGCATGTAGCCACGTGTGCACATTTTGTTAATATTCTTTGCTAGTTAGTTAGTTATTAGCCCAGTTATAGATCATTTGTAGTCAGCAATAGGGGAGTGAATTGCTTCTTATAAGAGCACAAATCATGTACATTTCTAGTCCTCTTTAAAAAAAAAAAAAAATTTTTTACAAGTAAGGTAAAGAATTTATTCTTTATTTTCTTACAGGGGCAGTGTTGTATTTTGAGCCGGGCTTGAATAAGCTAATTAGATTGTAATAATGGTATGAGAATAATAATAATCAATTTTATTTTGTAAAGTGGTTTATTCCATCAAACACAACATTTTCAGTCACATTCTTGTCTGAAGGACAAGTTGATAAACAGTTTCATGTTTTAAGCCCTGCATGTTTTTTGTGTTTTTTTTTTTTCCTCCAATAGTCTCCTAGAATGTAGGCTTTACACTGAACACCACACATTGGCTGCTACTGTAGGCTGAACGATAGAACAGCTGTTTCCATGTTAAAATATGGTTGCATGCATTTTCTCCATGGATTGAAGGGGGAAAAAAACTAGTTTAGTCAGTAAGGATGGAATTACGTAAATAAACATGTTTTTTGGAGTCATAGTAAATGGAAATGTGTAGTCCAAAAATATATAAAATATCTATATTTTACTTACAAACTGAAAACATTTAGCAAATGGTCAGTTTGCAAAATGCAATTTGTAGTTTTAGCATTTTATGACGTTAAACAATTCCAATTCTTAACGGATATTTTAACCAAGAAATATCCCTCTCGAACCAGATTCATTAAAACATTAGTTGTTTCCAGAAGAGAGTTAATTAGCTGCCAAAAAGTGACTTGCGTTGTTATCTGTCAATTTGATAGCATTCTTTTAATCTATTCTCACCCTTTTTTATAAGTATAATTTCTCTTGTATTCCATCTGGAGAATAACAGCTGCAAAGTTGGAATGTTGCCCTGAACATCCAAACATAAAAGTGGATAATAGTTGTTGTGCTTTCAGACAGGCTGTGGCCTGCAAAACTGTGCTTTTATCTGATTTATCTCTGTCGTACTAATAACCTTTTAGAATTCTAATTGAATGGAGAAGCAGCCTACATCCTCTTGATTTTTATCATCTTAGTTGTATCTCGTGTGAAGTTTTAGAAGCAATGTGATTGTAACTGAGATATCCAAAGATGTCTGTGGATTGACCGAATGAAGACAAGACATTGTTTTACTGTACTATGATTACCACCAGTGCTTGTGAATCTTTTTTTTTTCTTGAGGAACTATGTCTTCACTTTTACTTTTTATTTTTACAAATATTAACCAGGCATCAGAAGGATGTTCAGAGAACAACCAGCCCATTGTTGGACCAGGCTTTATTCTCACTTTCTACTGGTTCTGTTATGTAGGTGTAGTAGACTGTCTGAGAGGAGAGTACCACGTTGCAGGTGTAGCAGACTGTCTGAGAGGAGAGTACCACGTTGCAGGTGTAGCAGACTGTCTCAGAGGAGAGTACCACGTGTAGCAGACTGTCTCAGTGGAGAGTACCACGTTGCAGGTGTAGCAGACTGTCTCAGAGGAGAGTACCACGTTGCAGGTGTAGCAGACTGTCTCAGAGGAGAGTACCACGTGTAGCAGACTGTCACAGTGGAGAGTACCACGTTGCAGGTGTAGCAGACTGTCTCAGAGGAGAGTACCACGTTGCAGGTGTAGCAGACTGTCTCAGAGGAGAGTACCACGTTGCAGGTGTAGCAGACTGTCTCAGAGGAGAGTACCACGTTGCAGGTGTAGCAGACTGTCTCAGAGGAGAGTACCGCGTTGCAGGTGTAGCAGACTGTCTCAGTGGAGAGTACCACGTTGCAGGTGTAGCAGACTGTCCCAGAGGAGAGTACCACGTTGCAGGTGTAGCAGACTGTCTCAGATGAGAGTACCACGTTGCAGGTGTAGCAGACTGTCTGAGAGGAGAGTACCACGTTGCAGGTGTAGCAGACTGTCTCAGAGGAGAGTACCACGTTGCAGGTGTAGCAGACTGTCTCAGAGGAGAGTACCACGTTGCAGGTGTAGCAGACTGTCTCAGAGGAGAGTACCACGTGTAGCAGACTGTCTCAGTGGAGAGTACCACGTGTAGCAGACTGTCTCAGTGGAGAGTACCACGTTGCAGGTGTAGCAGACTGTCTCAGAGGAGAGTACCACGTTGCAGGTGTAGCAGACTGTCTCAGAGGAGAGTACCACGTTGCAGGTGTAGCAGACTGTCTCAGAGGAGAGTACCACGTTGCAGGTGTAGCAGACTGTCTCAGAGGAGAGTACCACGTTGCAGGTGTAGCAGACTGTCTCAGAGGAGAGTACCACGTTGCAGGTGTAGCAGACTGTCTCAGAGGAGAGTACCACGTTGCAGGTGTAGCAGACTGTCTCAGAGGAGAGTACCACGTGTAGCAGACTGTCACAGTGGAGAGTACCACGTTGCAGGTGTAGCAGACTGTCTCAGAGGAGAGTACCGCGTTGCAGGTGTAGCAGACTGTCTCAGAGGAGAGTACCGCGTTGCAGGTGTAGCAGACTGTCTCAGAGGAGAGTACCACGTTGCAGGTGTAGCAGACTGTCTGAGAGGAGAGTACCACGTTGCAGGTGTAGCAGACTGTCTCAGTGGAGAGTACCACGTTGCAGGTGTAGCAGACTGTCTCAGAGGAGAGTACCACGTTGCAGGTGTAGCAGACTGTCTCAGAGGAGAGTACCACGTTGCAGGTGTAGCAGACTGTCTCAGAGGAGAGTACCACGTTGCAGGTGTAGCAGACTGTCTCAGAGGAGAGTACCACGTTGCAGGTGTAGCAGACTGTCTCAGAGGAGAGTACCACGTTGCAGGTGTAGCAGACTGTCTGAGAGGAGAGTACCACGTTGCAGGTGTAGCAGACTGTCTGAGAGGAGAGTACCACGTTGCAGGTGTAGCAGACTGTCTCAGAGGAGAGTACCATGTTGCAGGTGTAGCAGACTGTCTCAGAGGAGAGTACCACGTTGCAGGTGTAGCAGACTGTCTCAGTGGAGAGTACCACGTTGCAGGTGTAGCAGACTGTCTCAGAGGAGAGTACCACGTTGCAGGTGTAGCAGACTGTTTGAGAGGAGAGTACCACGTTGCAGGTGTAGCAGACTGTCTCAGAGGAGAGTACCACGTTGCAGGTGTAGCAGACTGTTTGAGAGGAGAGTACCACGTTGCAGGTGTAGCAGACTGTCTCAGAGGAGAGTACCACGTTGCAGGTGTAGCAGACTGTCTCAGAGGAGAGTACCACGTGTAGCAGACTGTCTCAGAGGAGAGTACCACGTTGCAGGTGTAGCAGACTGTCTCAGAGGAGAGTACCACGTTGCAGGTGTAGCAGACTGTCTCAGAGGAGAGTACCACGTTGCAGGTGTAGCAGACTGTCTCAGAGGAGAGTACCACGTTGCAGGTGTAGCAGACTGTCTCAGAGGAGAGTACCACGTTGCAGGTGTAGCAGACTGTCTCAGAGGAGAGTACCACGTGTAGCAGACTGTCTCAGAGGAGAGTACCACGTTGCAGGTGTAGCAGACTGTCTCAGAGGAGAGTACCACGTTGCAGGTGTAGCAGACTGTCTGAGGAGAGTACCACGTTGCAGGTGTAGCAGACTGTCTCAGAGGAGAGTACCACGTTGCAGGTGTAGCAGACTGTCTCAGAGGAGAGTACCACGTTGCAGGTGTAGCAGACTGTCTCAGAGGAGAGTACCACGTTGCAGGTGTAGCAGACTGTCTCAGAGGACACTGCTTAATTTGGAGGGATTTGAGGATTGTTCCGTCTTCACCTGTTCACGCCTTACCCTCAGCCGTATTGGTCAATCATCAATTACAATGAAGCAAGTGCTAAAAATGGATTGGATATTCAGATGTATGCCATTAGACTTACAAAAAAAAAAATCTAACTTTTTGAAAATGATTTGCACGGACAAACTTGTTTGCGTATAATAGCAATTGAGAGATATAATTACAGTGTCATTCACTTTACACATGTACCTGCCATTAGCTTGAGGTTAATAGAGTAGCATAGAGCAGTCATTTTGTTCCACTATATGGACATGTAAAGACACTTTATAATCTACAAAATGCCATTTGTTTATTCACAAAATTAAAGATTCATTGATTCAACTCGTCTGATGAACGAGATGAATTCCCCCAATGGAGACTGTTTGTTGAAGGTAGTTATTTCTTTTGACGTTAAGGTAGTTAGTCGGTAACTCGTTCACCACTCTTCCCCGATATGCTCTGGGCGCAATTAGAAGATCAACCCATAAATAACATTAAAATACTTCATATTTGTTAAGCCAAAATGATCCAAATTCTAAAATGCATTAAAAAAAATATTTAAAAAATTACTTTTTTAAAACAGTGATTTTATTAAATTAGGTGGATAAAATAAGACAACTTTAATCTTTAATATTGTTTATATTTCCAATCCTGAAAATGTGCTGTGAAAAAGAAAAACAAGTGATAATGACCCAGTACAACCTTCTTTCCTAAATACATTTGGTCTGTTTCTCACCTCACTTGATACAAGCCGTGCAAAGTTATGCCAACGAGACCTAGAGTGATTGTTGCTTCAACTCAGTGGAAGTGGTTATACTGGGTTTCTCAGCGTAGCAGTGCTGCTCTAGGATCAGTTTAGTCTGATTCTAGATCAGCGTATCTACTCAGACGTTTTGTGAACATAGGCCCAGGATGAAATGGTCAGCGCCGTGTTTTCTACTTGACCCTACGGCTATTTATTGAAATGCTACATAACAGATTATTTTCAGCGCCATCATTCCTCCATTAAAATACACGAACAGTTAAGACTATGGTTACATCATATTCATTTCAGCAGTATATGGGCCTCTGTTCACACATTGACTTGTGTGGCTTCAATACTTCCTAGCCTTAAATTACTTTATCGTAACATTTTGTATTATTTTCCTAGAAAATGTAAATAATGTAGGGGGAAGAATGTTCAGGGCGATATTACCCTCCTTACAACTAGAAGTAATCAATCTTTAAACATTCTAGAAACACGGAATTTAGGAATTCACCCCCCCCAAAAAATATTTGTAGACTATGTGACCATGCAAACCGAGTCCTGAATTTATCTAACATGTTCATCTCAATGTTGCTTTTCTCAACTGGTCCTAAACTCCTTGACTTATTTGGACATTTTCTCCTGAAAAATACTATGATGTCAAGGATCAATATATGTGTAATATGTGAAGAGCACCGAACTGACATTTGGAGAACTATAGTCTTTACATAACAATGTAGTATTATATTTCAGAATGCCAATAGCCATCCTTTGAGTAAAAAACATATTTAATTTATACTTGAGAAAAATAGTAATAATCTGATTTGCACGGAACACAAAATGTATTTTCCTTCGTCAAACAGTAACAATTACATTTTGTTTGAGAGATCATTTCTTTTAAAAGATCAAATTAAATTCATTCTAGGATTGGGGAAAAAAAACAAGTTTGATGCTGGGTTTTCGCATCTCATTATGGGAGGTGAAACATTTTGGTATCCAGAACACAGTCTTATTGGTCAGTCAGTTTCGAGGAATCGTTGAAGGAATTTCTAACGAGGAGAAACAACCCTGTTGAAATCAGACGTTCCTCGTCAAACCATTCAACACTTCTTTTCAGAATCGAGTTTGTGTCATTTTATCATCATGTCCATTAGGGCACGCCTCAGTCTGTTTTCTTCCGTTTGATGCCTAATGAACATGACCCGGACTGAATACCGGTCTAAGTAGACCATGGATACTGGTGATAAATGTCTCTGTATGTAACCATTTTAAAAGCTTGCTTTTGGTTTATTTGTAAATAAAGCATGTCAGTTTTGTCACTGATTTAAAAAAAAAACTTTTGTCTGTCATTTTGAAAAAGAAAATAATAAAAAACCCACTAACCTTTTCTTGTTTCTGTTTTTCACTTAGTAAGACTGTGGGAGTTGCTGACTTTCTTCAAGTCCTCTACCTCCACTGTAACATAAGAGATGCACAGTTAAAACAGTATTTCATATAATACAGGAACAGCCCCACTGACCGTTGAGATGCATGACCAATAACATCGGTTACTTTTCAAACGGTATATTATTAAATCAATACTTACATGAGAGACAGAGGTCTCGAAACAAGGACTCTAGGAAGCCGGAATAGTGTATTGAAGTCTCAAAAGGTGATATCTTGTCTTAACAACTTTTCAAACTCTGTGAACTCATCTTTAGAAGACGGGCTTATGGCATCAATTCCTTTTACATTGTTGACGACACCTGATTTGAGAAGGAAAAAAATGATTTGAGCACCAATGATATGAAGCTTTCCACAGGCAACTGGTGTTGACAATGTCTAAAACTCTTGATGCTTAAACCAGACATTTTGCAATATAAATGGCAGATTCTCTGTAAAGCTTTCTATGAATCTGTAATACGTGTAGACTGTCAGCCTTAAATATTTATCATTCAACATACACTACATGACCAAAAGTATGTGGACACCTGCTTGTTGAACATCTCATTCCAAAATCATGGGCATTAATATGTAGTTGGTCCCCCTTTTGCTGCTATAACAGCCTCCATTCTTCTGGGAAGGCTTTCCACTAGATGTTGGTACATTGCTGCTATAACAGCCTCCACTCTTCTGGGAAGGCTTTCCACTAGATGTTGGTACATTGCTGTTATAAAAGCATTGCTGCAGGGGGACTTGATTCCATTCAGCCACAAGAGCATTAGTGAGGTCGGGCACTGATGTTGGGCGATTAGGCCCGCAGTCAGCATTCCAATTCATCCCGAAGGCTTTCGATGGGATTTAGGTCAGGTCTCTGTGCAGTCAAGTTCTAAACACACTGATTGACTAACCATTTCTGCATGGACCTCGCTTTGTGCACGGGGGTATTCATGCAGAAAGAGCCTTCCCATATATTACCTCAATTATCTCGACACTGGTGCCCCCTCACATTGACTCTGTACCGTAACACCCTGTATATAACCTCCACATTGACTCTGTACCGTAACACCCTGTATATAGTCTCCACATTGACTCTGTACCGTAACACCCTGTATATAACCTCCACATTGACTCTGTACCGTAACACCCTGTATATAGTCTCCACATTGACTCTGTACCGTAACACCCTGTATATAACCTCCACATTGACTCTGTACCGTAACACCCTGTATATAGTCTCCACATTGGCTCTGTACCGTAATACCTTGTATATTGTCTCCACATTGACTCTGTACCGTAACACCCGGTATATAACCTCCACATTGACTCTGTACTGTAATACCCTGTATATAGCCTCCACATTGACTCTGTACCGTAATACCCTGTATATAGCCTCCACATTGACTCTGTACCGTAATACCCTGTATATAGCCTCCACATTGACTCTGTACCGTAATACCCTGTATATAGCCTCCACATTGACTCTGTACCGTAATACCCTGTATATAGCCTCCACATTGACTCTGTACCGTAATACCCTGTATATAGCCTCCACATTGACTCTGTACCGTAATACCCTGTATATAACCTCCACATTGGCTCTGTACCGTAATACCCTGTATATAGTCTCCACATTGACTCTGTACCGTAATACCCTGTATATAGCCTCCACATTGACTCTGTACCGTAATACCCTGTATATAGCCTCCACATTGACTCTGTACCGTAATACCCTGTATATAGCCTCCACATTGACTCTGTACCGTAATACCCTGTATATAACCTCCACATTGGCTCTGTACCGTAATACCCTGTATATAGCCCTGCTGTTGTCATTTACTGCTGCGCTTTAATTATTTGTTATTGTTATCTCATACTCTTTTTGTAGGTACTTTCTTAAAACTGCATTGTTGGTAAAGGACTTGGTAGAGGTCTACTACACCTGTTGTATTCAGCATTTCACTGTGAGGTCTACTACACCTGTTGTATTCAGCATTTCACTGTAAGGTCTACTACACCTGTTGTATTCAGCATTTCTCTGAGGTCTACTACACCTGTTGTATTCAGCATTTCACTGTAAGGTCTACTACACCTGATGTATTCAGCATTTCACTGTAAGGTCTACTACACCTGTTGTATTCAGCATTTCACTGTAAGGTCTACTACACCTGTTGTATTCAGCATTTCACTGTAAGGTCTACTACACCTGTTGTATTCAGCATTTCACTGTAAGGTCTACTACACCTGTTGTATTCAGCATTTCACTGTGAGGTCTACTACACCTGTTGTATTCAGCATTTCACTGTAAGGTCTACTACACCTGTTGTATTCAGCATTTCACTGTGAGGTCTACTACACCTGTTGTATTCAGCATTTCACTGTAAGGTCTACTACACCTGTTGTATTCAGCATTACACTGTGAGGTCTACCTACACCTGTTGTATTCAGCATTTCACTGTGAGGTCTACTACACCTGTTGTATTCAGCATTTCACTGTGAGGTCTACTACACCTGTTGTATTCAGCATTTCACTGTGAGGTCTACCACACCTGTTGTATTCAGCATTTCACTGTGAGGTCTACTACACCTGTTGTATTCAGCATTTCACTGTGAGGTCTACCTGTTGTATTCAGCATTTCACTGTAAGGTCTACTACACCTGTTGTATTCAGCATTTCACTGTGAGGTCTACTACACCTGTTGTATTCAGCATTTCACTGTGAGGTCTACTACACCTGTTGTATTCAGCATTTCACTGTAAGGTCTACTACACCTGTTGTATTCAGCATTTCACTGTGAGGTCTACTGCACCTGTTGTATTCAGCATTTCACTGTAAGGTCTACTACACCTGTTGTATTCAGCATTTCACTGTGAGGTCTACTACACCTGTTGTATTCAGCATTTCACTGTGAGGTCTACTACACCTGTTGTATTCAGCATTTCACTGTAAGGTCTACTACACCTGTTGTATTCAGCATTTCACTGTGAGGTCTACTACACCTGTTGTATTCAGCATTTCACTGTAAGGTCTACTACACCTGTTGTATTCAGCATTACACTGTAAGGTCTACCTACACCTGTTGTATTCAGCATTTCACTGTGAGGTCTACTACACCTGTTGTATTCAGCATTTCACTGTAAGGTCTACTACACTGCTGTTATAACAGCCTCCACTCTTCTGGGAAGGCTTTCCACTAGATGTTGGTACATTGCTGTTATAAAAGCATTGCTGCAGGGGGACTTGATTCCATTCAGCCACAAGAGCATTAGTGAGGTCGGGCACTGATGTTGGGCGATTAGGCCCGCAGTCAGCATTCCAATTCATCCCGAAGGCTTTCGATGGGATTGAGGTCAGGTCTCTGTGCAGTCAAGTTCTAAACACACTGATTGACTAACCATTTCTGCATGGACCTCGCTTTGTGCACGGGGGTATTCATGCAGAAAGAGCCTTCCCATATATTACCTCAATTATCTCGACACTGGTGCCCCCTCACATTGACTCTGTACCGTAACACCCTGTATATAACCTCCACATTGACTCTGTACCGTAACACCCTGTATATAGTCTCCACATTGACTCTGTACCGTAACACCCTGTATATAACCTCCACATTGACTCTGTACCGTAACACCCTGTATATAGTCTCCACATTGACTCTGTACCGTAACACCCTGTATATAACCTCCACATTGACTCTGTACCGTAACACCCTGTATATAGTCTCCACATTGGCTCTGTACCGTAATACCTTGTATATTGTCTCCACATTGACTCTGTACCGTAACACCCGGTATATAACCTCCACATTGACTCTGTACTGTAATACCCTGTATATAGCCTCCACATTGACTCTGTACCGTAATACCCTGTATATAGCCTCCACATTGACTCTGTACCGTAATACCCTGTATATAGCCTCCACATTGACTCTGTACCGTAATACCCTGTATATAGCCTCCACATTGACTCTGTACCGTAATACCCTGTATATAGCCTCCACATTGACTCTGTACCGTAATACCCTGTATATAGCCTCCACATTGACTCTGTACCGTAATACCCTGTATATAGCCTCCACATTGACTCTGTACCGTAATACCCTGTATATAGCCTCCACATTGACTCTGTACCGTAATACCCTGTATATAACCTCCACATTGGCTCTGTACCGTAATACCCTGTATATAGTCTCCACATTGACTCTGTACCGTAATACCCTGTATATAGCCTCCACATTGACTCTGTACCGTAATACCCTGTATATAGCCTCCACATTGACTCTGTACCGTAATACCCTGTATATAGCCTCCACATTGACTCTGTACCGTAATACCCTGTATATAACCTCCACATTGGCTCTGTACCGTAATACCCTGTATATAGCCCTGCTGTTGTCATTTACTGCTGCGCTTTAATTATTTGTTATTGTTATCTCATACTCTTTTTGTAGGTACTTTCTTAAAACTGCATTGTTGGTAAAGGACTTGGTAGAGGTCTACTACACCTGTTGTATTCAGCATTTCACTGTGAGGTCTACTACACCTGTTGTATTCATCATTTCACTGTGAGGTCTACTACACCTGTTGTATTCAGCATTTCACTGTAAGGTCTACTACACCTGATGTATTCAGCATTTCACTGTAAGGTCTACTACACCTGTTGTATTCAGCATTTCACTGTAAGGTCTACTACACCTGTTGTATTCAGCATTTCACTGTAAGGTCTACTACACCTGTTGTATTCAGCATTTCACTGTAAGGTCTACTACACCTGTTGTATTCAGCATTTCACTGTGAGGTCTACTACACCTGTTGTATTCAGCATTTCACTGTAAGGTCTACTACACCTGTTGTATTCAGCATTTCACTGTGAGGTCTACTACACCTGTTGTATTCAGCATTTCACTGTAAGGTCTACTACACCTGTTGTATTCAGCATTACACTGTGAGGTCTACCTACACCTGTTGTATTCAGCATTTCACTGTGAGGTCTACTACACCTGTTGTATTCAGCATTTCACTGTAAGGTCTACTACACCTGTTGTATTCAGCATTTCACTGTAAGGTCTACTACACCTGTTGTATTCAGCATTTCACTGTGAGGTCTACTACACCTGTTGTATTCAGCATTTCACTGTGAGGTCTACTACACCTGTTGTATTCAGCATTTCACTGTAAGGTCTACTACACCTGTTGTATTCAGCATTTCACTGTGAGGTCTACTGCACCTGTTGTATTCAGCATTTCACTGTAAGGTCTACTACACCTGTTGTATTCAGCATTTCACTGTGAGGTCTACTACACCTGTTGTATTCAGCATTTCACTGTGAGGTCTACTACACCTGTTGTATTCAGCATTTCACTGTAAGGTCTACTACACCTGTTGTATTCAGCATTTCACTGTGAGGTCTACTACACCTGTTGTATTCAGCATTTCACTGTAAGGTCTACTACACCTGTTGTATTCAGCATTACACTGTAAGGTCTACCTACACCTGTTGTATTCAGCATTTCACTGTGAGGTCTACTACACCTGTTGTATTCAGCATTTCACTGTAAGGTCTACTACACCTGTTGTATTCAGCATTTCACTGTGAGGTCTACTACACCTGTTGTATTCAGCATTTCACTGTGAGGTCTACTACACCTGTTGTATTCAGCATTTCACTGTAAGGTCTACTACACCTGTTGTATTCAGCATTTCACTGTGAGGTCTACTACACCTGTTGTATTCAGCATTTCACTGTGAGGTCTACTACACCTGTTGTATTCAGCATTTCACTGTAAGGTCTACTACACCTGTTGTATTCAGCATTTCACTGTGAGGTCTACTACACCTGTTGTATTCAGCATTTCACTGTAAGGTCTACTACACCTGATGTATTCAGCATTTCACTGTAAGGTCTACTACACCTGTTGTATTCAGCATTTCACTGTGAGGTCTACTACACCTGTTGTATTCAGCATTTCACTGTGAGGTCTACTACACCTGTTGTATTCAGCATGTCACTGTAGGTCTACCTACACCTGTTGTATTCAGCATTTCACTGTAAGGTCTACTACACCTGTTGTATTCAGCATTTCACTGTGAGGTCTACTACACCTGTTGTATTCAGCATTTCACTGTGAGGTCTACTACACCTGTTGTATTCAGCATTTCACTGTAAGGTCTACTACACCTGTTGTATTCAGCATTTCACTGTGAGGTCTACTGCACCTGTTGTATTCAGCATTTCACTGTAAGGTCTACTACACCTGTTGTATTCAGCATTTCACTGTGAGGTCTACTACACCTGTTGTATTCAGCATTTCACTGTAAGGTCTACTACACCTGTTGTATTCAGCATTTCACTGTGAGGTCAACTACACCTGTTGTATTCAGCATTTCACTGTAAGGTCTACTACACCTGTTGTATTCAGCATTACACTGTAAGGTCTACCTACACCTGTTGTATTCAGAATTTCACTGTGAGGTCTACTACACCTGTTGTATTCAGCATTTCACTGTAAGGTCTACTACACCTGTTGTATTCAGCATTTCACTGTGAGGTCTACTACACCTGTTGTATTCAGCATTTCACTGTGAGGTCTACTACACCTGTTGTATTCAGCATTTCACTGTGAGGTCTACCTGTTGTATTCAGCATTTCACTGTAAGGTCTACTACACCTGTTGTATTCATCATTTCACTGTGAGGTCTACTACACCTGATGTATTCAGCATTTCACTGTAAGGTCTACTACACCTGTTGTATTCAGCATTTCACTGTAAGGTCTACTACACCTGTTGTATTCAGCATTTCACTGTAAGGTCTACCTACACCTGTTGTATTCAGCATTTCACTGTGAGGTCTACTACACCTGTTGTATTCAGCATTTCACTGTGAGGTCTACTACACCTGTTGTATTCAGCATTTCACTGTGAGGTCTACTACACCTGATGTATTCAGCATTTCACTGTGAGGTCTACTACACCTGTTGTATTCAGCATTTCACTGTGAGGTCTACCTACACCTGTTGTATTCAGCATTTCACTGTGAGGTCTACTACACCTGTTGTATTCAGCATTTCACTGTAAGGTCTACTACACCTGATGTATTCAGCATTTCACTTTAAGGTCTACTACACCTGTTGTATTCAGCATTTCACTGTGAGGTCTACTACACCTGTTGTATTCAGCATTTCACTGTGAGGTCTACTACACCTGTTGTATTCAGCATGTCACTGTAGGTCTACCTACACCTGTTGTATTCAGCATTTCACTGTAAGGTCTACTACACCTGTTGTATTCAGCATTTCACTGTGAGGTCTACTACACCTGTTGTATTCAGCATTTCACTGTGAGGTCTACTACACCTGTTGTATTCAGCATTTCACTGTAAGGTCTACTACACCTGTTGTATTCAGCATTTCACTGTGAGGTCTACTGCACCTGTTGTATTCAGCATTTCACTGTAAGGTCTACTACACCTGTTGTATTCAGCATTTCACTGTGAGGTCTACTACACCTGTTGTATTCAGCATTTCACTGTAAGGTCTACTACACCTGTTGTATTCAGCATTTCACTGTGAGGTCTACTACACCTGTTGTATTCAGCATTTCACTGTAAGGTCTACTACACCTGTTGTATTCAGCATTACACTGTAAGGTCTACCTACACCTGTTGTATTCAGCATTTCACTGTGAGGTCTACTACACCTGTTGTATTCAGCATTTCACTGTAAGGTCTACTACACCTGTTGTATTCAGCATTTCACTGTGAGGTCTACTACACCTGTTGTATTCAGCATTTCACTGTGAGGTCTACTACACCTGTTGTATTCAGCATTTCACTGTGAGGTCTACCTGTTGTATTCAGCATTTCACTGTAAGGTCTACTACACCTGTTGTATTCATCATTTCACTGTGAGGTCTACTACACCTGATGTATTCAGCATTTCACTGTAAGGTCTACTACACCTGTTGTATTCAGCATTTCACTGTAAGGTCTACTACACCTGTTGTATTCAGCATTTCACTGTAAGGTCTACCTACACCTGTTGTATTCAGCATTTCACTGTGAGGTCTACTACACCTGTTGTATTCAGCATTTCACTGTGAGGTCTACTACACCTGTTGTATTCAGCATTTCACTGTGAGGTCTACTACACCTGTTGTATTCAGCATTTCACTGTGAGGTCTACTACACCTGTTGTATTCAGCATTTCACTGTAAGGTCTACTACACCTGTTGTATTCAGCATTTCACTGTGAGGTCTACTACACCTGTTGTATTCAGCATTTCACTGTGAGGTCTACTACACCTGTTGTATTCAGCATTTCACTGTGAGGTCTACTACACCTGTTGTATTCAGCATTTCACTGTGAGGTCTACTACACCTGATGTATTCAGCATTTCACTGTGAGGTCTACTACACCTGTTGTATTCAGCATTTCACTGTGAGGTCTACCTACACCTGTTGTATTCAGCATTTCACTGTGAGGTCTACTACACCTGTTGTATTCAGCATTTAACTGTAAGGTCTACCTACACCTGTTGTATTCAGCATTTCACTGTGAGGTCTACTACACCTGTTGTATTCAGCATTTAACTGTAAGGTCTACTACACCTGTTGTATTCAGCATTTCACTGTAAAGTCTACTACACCTGTTGTATTCAGCATTTCACTGTGAGGTCTACTACACCTGTTGTATTCAGCATTTAACTGTCAGGTCTACTACACCTGTTGTATTCAGCATTACACTGTCAGGTCTACTACACCTGTTGTATTCAGCATTTCACTGTGAGGTCTACTACACCTGTTGTATTCAGCATTTCACTGTCAGGTCTACTACACCTGTTGTATTCAGCATTTAACTGTAAGGTCTACTACACCTGTTGTATTCAGCATTTCACTGTAAGGTCTACTACACCTGTTGTATTCAGCATTTCACTGTGAGGTCTACTACACCTGTTGTATTCAGCATTTCACTGTGAGGTCTACTACACCTGTTGTATTCAGCATTTCACTGTGAGGTCTACTACACCTGTTGTATTCAGCATTTCACTGTGAGGTCTACTACACCTGTTGTATTCAGCATTTTACTGTAAGGTCTACTACACCTGTTGTATTCAGCATTTCACTGTGAGGTCTACTACACCTGTTGTATTCAGCATTTCACTGTAGGTCTACTACACCTGTTGTATTCAGCATTTCACTGTAAGGTCTACTACACCTGTTGTATTCAGCATTTCACTGTAAGGTCTACTACACCTGTTGTATTCAGCATTTCACTAAGGTCTACTACACCTGTTGTATTCAGCATTTCACTGTAAGGTCTACTACACCTGTTGTATTCAGCATTTCACTGTGAGGTCTACTACACCTGTTGTATTCAGCATTTCACTGTAAGGTCTACTACACCTGTTGTATTCAGCATTACACTGTAAGGTCTACTACACCTGTTGTATTCAGCATTTCACTGTAAGGTCTACTACACCTGTTGTATTCAGCATTTCACTGTAAGGTGAACTGTAACATTTGATTTAGAGGGATACAGGGTGTGTACATTATTAGGCTTTTGCGTCAGGTCAAACCTAAAAAAAAAAATACCTGGTCCAACTGAGGTCCTGTCCTTCTTACCTGGAATCTCTGTTTCTTCTCTGTCATCTCAGTCACTCTGCTGATTAAAGACTGTTCCGCTCCCTGCATCTTCTTCATCTCCTGTTTCAGGTTCCCCTGCAAGACAAAAACACAGTGCCGTCATCCTGCCGTCAATAGAAAACATGCTTTAGCTCTCTGGAACACGTATTTATACTATAACGCGTGTGATATGTTTATTCACCACTAACGATCCTTAGACAACATTAATACTACGGCTCATACAGCTGGGATGTGATCAGGTATCGCCCCCAGAAACCTCCTTTTACTCTCTGTTCCAGACGTTCTAGACGACCAATTCTTATTGCTTTTAGTCGCACCCTTATTCTACTCCTCCTATGTTCCTCTGGCGATGTAGAGGTGAATCCAGGCCCTGCAGTGCCTAGCTCCACTCCTATTCCCCAGGCGCTCTCTTTTGACGACTTCTGTAACCGTAATAGCCTTGGTTTCATGCATGTTAACATTAGAAGCCTCCTCCCTAAGTTTGTTCTATTCACTGCTTTAGCACACTCTGCCAACCCGGATGTTCTAGCTGTGTCTGAATCCTGGCTTAGGAAGACCACCAAAAATTCAGACATTTTAATTCCAAACTACAACATTTTCAGACAAGATAGAACTGCCAAAGGGGGCGGTGTTGCAATCTACTGCAAAGATAGCCTGCAGAGTTCTGTCCTATTATCCAGGTCTGTACCCAAACAATTTGAACTTCTACTTTTAAAAATCCACCTCTCTAAAAACAAGTCTCTCACCGTTGCTGCCTGCTATAGACCACCCTCTGCCCCCAGCTGTGCTCTGGACACCATATGTGAACTGATTGCCCCCCATCTATCTTCAGAGCTCGTGCTGCTAGGCGACCTAAACTGGAACATGCTTAACACCCCAGCCATCCTACAATCTAAACTTGATGCCCTCAATCTCACACAAATTATCAATGAACCTACCAGGTACCTCCCCAAAGCCTTAAACACGGGCACCCTCATAGATATCATCCTAACCAACTTCCCCTCTAAATACACCTCTGCTGTCTTCAACCAAGATCTCAGCGATCACTGCCTCATTGCCTGCATCCGTAATGGGTCAGCGGTCAA
Organism: Oncorhynchus mykiss; assembly: GCF_013265735.2. NCBI lineage: Eukaryota > Metazoa > Chordata > Actinopteri > Salmoniformes > Salmonidae > Oncorhynchus > Oncorhynchus mykiss. Next base: position 98,887,077 of record NC_048566.1, read on the forward strand.
ACGACCTCCTCTCATCACTGTAAAACGCTCCCCGAAACACTTCAGCGAGCAGGCCTTTCTAATCGACCTGGCCGGGGTATCCTGGAAGGATATTGACCTCATCCCGTCAGTAGAGGATGCCTGGATATTTTTTAAAAATGCCTTCCTAACCATCTTAAATAAACATGCCCCATTCAAGAAATTTAGAACCAGGAACAGATATAGCCCTTGGTTCTCCCCAGACCTGACTGCCCTTAATCAACACAAAAATGTCCTATGGCGTTCTGCATTAGCATCGAACAGCCCCCGTGATATGCAGCTGTTCAGGGAAGCTAGAAACCATTATACACAGGCAGTTAGAAAAGCCAAGGCTAGCTTTTTCAAGCAGAAATTTGCTTTTTGCAACACTAACTCAAAAAAGTTCTGGGACACTGTAAAGTCCATGGAGAATAAGAACACCTCCTCACAGCTGCCCACTGCACTGAAGATAGGAAACACTGTCACCACTGATAAATCCACCATAATTGAAAATTTCAATAAGCATTTTTCTACTGCTGGCCATGCTTTCCACCTGGCTACTCCTACCCCTGTCAACAGCACTGCACCCCCAACAGCAACTCGCCCAAGCCTTCCCCATTTCTCCTTCTCCCAAATCCATTCAGCTGATGTTCTGAAAGAGCTGCAAAATCTGGACCCCTACAAATCAGCCGGGCTAGACAATCTGGACCCTTTCTTTCTAAAATTATCTGCCGAAATTGTTGCCACCCCTATTACTAGCCTGTTCAACCTCTCTTTCGTGTCGTCTGAGATTCCCAAAGATTGGAAAGCAGCTGCGGTCATCCCCCTCTTCAAAGGGGGGGACACTCTTGACCCAAACTGCTACAGACCTATATCTATCCTACCATGCCTTTCTAAGGTCTTCGAAAGCCAAGTCAACAAACAGATTACCGACCATTTTGAATCTCACCATACCTTCTCTGCTATGCAATCTGGTTTCAGAGCTGGTCATGGGTGCACCTCAGCCACGCTCAAGGTCCTAAACGATATCTTAACCGCCATCGATAAGAAACATTACTGTGCAGCCGTATTCATTGATCTGGCCAAGGCTTTCGACTCTGTCAATCACCACATCCTCATCGGCAGACTCAACAGCCTTGGTTTCTCAAATGATTGCCTCGCCTGGTTCACCAACTACTTCTCTGATAGAGTTCAGTGTGTCAAATCTGAGGGTCTGTTGTCCGGACCTCTGGCAGTCTCTATGGGGGTGCCACAGGGTTCAATTCTTGGACCGACTCTTCTCTGTATACATCAATGAGGTCGCTCTTGCTGCTGGTGAGTCTCTGATCCACCTCTACGCAGACGACACCATTCTGTATACTTCCGGCCCTTCTTTGGACACTGTGTTAACAACCCTCCAGGCAAGCTTCAATGCCATACAACTCTCCTTCCGTGGCCTCCAATTGCTCTTAAATACAAGTAAAACTAAATGCATGCTCTTCAACCGATCGCTACCTGCACCTACCCGCCTGTCCAACATCACTACTCTGGACGGCTCTGACTTAGAATACGTGGACAACTACAAATACTTAGGTGTCTGGTTAGACTGTAAACTCTCCTTCCAGACCCATATCAAACATCTCCAATCCAAAGTTAAATCTAGAATTGGCTTCCTATTTCGCAACAAAGCATCCTTCACTCATGCTGCCAAACATACCCTTGTAAAACTGACCATCCTACCAATCCTCGACTTTGGCGATGTAATTTACAAAATAGCATCCAATACCCTACTCAACAAATTGGATGCAGTCTATCACAGTGCAATCCGTTTTGTCACCAAAGCCCCATATACTACCCACCATTGCGACCTGTACGCTCTCGTTGGCTGGCCCTCGCTTCATACTCGTCGCCAAACCCACTGGCTCCATGTCATCTACAAGACCCTGCTAGGTAAAGTCCCCCCTTATCTCAGCTCGCTGGTCACCATAGCATCTCCCACCTGTAGCACACGCTCCAGCAGGTATATCTCTCTGGTCACCCCCAAAACCAATTCTTTCTTTGGCCGTCTCTCTTTCCAGTTCTCTGCTGCCAATGACTGGAACGAACTACAAAAATCTCTGAAACTGGAAACACTTATCTCCCTCACTAGCTTTAAGCACCAACTGTCAGAGCAGCTCACAGATTACTGCACCTGTACATAGCCCACCTATAATTTAGCCCTATCAACTACCTCTTTCCAAACTGTATTTAATTTATTTATTTATTTTGCTCCTTTGCACCCCATTATTTTTATTTCTACTTTGCACATTCTTCCATTGCAAAACTACCATTCCAGTGTTTTACTTGCTATATTGTATTTACTTTGCCACCAAGGCCTTTTTTTTTTGCCTTTACCTCCCTTCTCACCTCATTTGCTCACATTGTATATAGACTTGTTTATACTTTATTATTGACTGTATGTTTGTTTTACTCCATGTGTAACTCTGTGTTGTTGTATCTGTCGAACTGCTTTGCTTTATCTTGGCCAGGTCGCAATTGTAAATGAGAACTTGTTCTCAACTTGCCTACCTGGTTAAATAAAGGTAAAATAAAATAAAAATAAATAAAAAGGTATTTTTGTGGTGTGTTGGTATGTGTGTTTGGTAAACACTCCTCTGTTTCTCACCCTCAGCTCCCTCTCGGCCTCTCTGATGCTGACGCAAGCGTGGTCCCGGTGCGACCCGATCACGGTACACACGGTACAGACACACACACTACACTGACGGCAGTAGATCCGGTTCATCTCCTGGTGTTCCGGGCACCTGATGACCATGTAAGTTATACTTCAGCTTGCTGCCAGTTGTTTAATGATTTGTCATATAATAAATTAAATAAAACAATCGTCAACTTTAAATGAAACGTTGAAACACAAAGTATTTACAGGAATTCAAGACTTTACTGCAAATACCGTCCAAAGTTGTTAGGAATTTAACTTTGTGCAGCTCAGAAAAGGAAATTCAATTGAGATTCTCCCCAAAATAAGAGTGAAACTTTACCTCCAGGGTGAGGTGTCCTCCACAGGGGGTACCAGGGTGTGGCTCTGGAAGACAGGGGACTCCAGGTGAGGCCGGAGGTGGTCGGAGCACATGGAGGCTCCACACACCAGGCAGGTCTTCACCGCAGGGAGAGAGCCCTGGCTGGGGCAATAGTGGCAGGGTAGGAAGGTCTCCCTAGAGGTTTGACGAGCCAGGCTGGGGGACAGGTTGGTACGTCCAGGGGACAGGTTGTTGGCAGCACGGGTAGGAGAGGTGGAGGTGCCGATTGGACCAGATCTGTTGGAGATCTCTGGAAGAGGCTCCCGCTCAGCTTCAACAGGCTTCTCCTTCGTAGGGGTGACTAAACGTAAATGGGTTGTTATGGTCGTTTCAGCAGGATTCTTGGCGGGTGTGTACGGATCTCTTGCAGGGGGTGGAGGTGGGTCCAGCTCAACGGTGGTGATTCTTCTTGGCGATGTGTTGGTCATGTGACCTGCTGCTGCTTCAGGTGATTTTCTAGGGTCATTCAGTGGTTCTCTTGTAAGAGGTTCTGTTGCAGCAGGGGGTTCGTCCAGCTCAATGGGTGGGTCTCTCCTAGGGGACCTAGACCTATCACGTGTCAGGTCCGGACCTCTGACGGCGACGGACGCAGTACTAGGCGGTTTGGTTGCTAAGGAGAATGGTGCTGCTGGCACCTCCTCCTCACTGGACAACTCGACGTCAGACGACGTGTTCTGATTGGCTGAAGAGGAGGAAGAGGATGTGGCGGGTCTCTTACGGTCACCAGACCGTCCCCTGGAGTGGGAGGAAGAGGAGCTGCCAATCGCTTGTCTCTTGTTGTCGTGAAGATGGCCTCCTGGGACAGGAGAACTGGCTGGTCTCTTCCCTAACAGACGCTTGGATTGAGAGATGGAGGCTCTCTTCCCAAGGGTCCAGCCCGCTGAATTTATCTCAATGACATCCTCTTCATTGGCTCTGCCTTCTATACCCAACACAACATACATAACACAAATAAATTAGTAGTGATTAGGCCTACTTAGGTTACATCAAAAGGACACAAACCTAGCTAAATCTAATTGTATTTGTCACAGCACAGAATACAACAGGTGTAGACTTTAAGCGAAATGCTTGCTTTACAAGCCCTTCCCAATGATGCAGAAATACAAAATGATGGGAAATATCATAAATATCATATTATTTTAAGATAGAATAAGGTCGATTGATTTTAAGGCAAGTCAATGGACTTCAGTAGACCTGTGTCGTTACTCGTGTGCGTCAGTCAATATAGCGTAATATTGTTGTTAATGTTTCTATCATAGCCAAGTCATCACCACCATATTAAAACAATGTGTTAACGATGTGTTATTGTTTTAAACTGTAGGCCTAGTACCATAACACAGGTACATCTTCCCCAGCAGTAGCCTAACTTTGGAAATGTTCGTTCCCATGACTAGTCAGCGAACCTGGGGTGTATTTATTACGTCTTGGAACGGGAAACCGTTGACCGTTTATGAACCAAACAGCAAACGGAATGAAGCGTGGAGGGACCTATCAGAATTGGTCCAATATTAAATTCTCGTTTTCGTTGCAAAAGGTTTTCCGTTTGAAATAAACGGTTTGTGTTGCAAAACGTTTTGTAACAGACTCGGCGTAATGAATAAACCCCTGTATCGTTGTCCCCAGCCTAATTGCGCATGGGCAGAAGTGTCTGGTGAATTCGGGAAGTTACCTGTGGCTGAGCTGGTGCGTGTATGTGCAGGCGCTTCATGTCGCCACGGACTTGCGGTAGTGTCTCTCTTGAACCCCACCGGTAATGTCTTGTACTCCTCCTTGCACTCGGGGCAGTAGTATGGACCGGTGGGCGAACCACTCCATAACTCCTGTATACAGCAGTAGCAGAAAATATGTTTGCATCTCAGCGCAGTCGGATTCCGACATATACCGTGGCACAAAGGACACACCGAGGGCTCGCAGTCCGGGGTCGGCAACGACTGACCCATTTTGCCCAGTAAAAAACGATATTTGTTACGTTTTTTTGTCAACAACACGATAGGCTCGACCTCCAGGGGCCTGTTGCACAAAAGTAGAATTAAGACATCCGGGATAAATGGCTCAGCTGAGCTCAATGAAGCCAAAACATGTGCGTCCAGGCTTAATTGGTTGCACAAAGACCAAGCCAGGATGAGCAGACACGGATTCATTAAACCAGGTGAAACCAATCCTGGATAGGTGCGCGCTCACGGCTCACTCAAATAGACCCCGCCACAGATCACAGATTAACTGATTTACCATGGCAACTAGAGCCGCGTACTTTTCCCCGTCGGAAGCACAAATCCTCATGGAGGCATACGAGGAGGTAAAAGATATAATTAAAAAGAAAGGCAACACCGCCACAGTGATAAAGCAAAGAGAAAAAGCGTGGCAAAGTATTGCAGACCGCCTGAATGCGTAAGTAGTGCACAATTACACACTCACCGCTCCGCTGAAACATCACAATTACAATTCAAATATTTAATTCACATCTCCAAAAATGCAGTTGTACTGTAATTATGAAACGGTTAATTTTTTTTATTGAAATGCACTGCAGATATGAGTGAAATTGTGTAAAGTAACTCCATCACACTGTATAAAGCTATGATAAAATTTTTGATATTTTTACTGAAAACAAGACAAAAATACCAAGTAATTTTTTGCAGTGTGACTCCATTAAGTGTGTGTGTGTGTGTGTGTGTGTGTGTGTGTGTGTGTAGATTAAACATGAACGGGCCAAAACGGACATGGCAGCAGGTCAAAATCAAATACAAGAACATTCTGCAGAATGGTATGGTCCCTGACTAATATTTAACAAAGCACAAGCATATATTGTACCCAGAAGGTGCCTGCTCACACATTGTCTGTACTGTTTTAGCAGTGAAAAAGAATACCCACAGACAAGGCACGGGTGGTGGGTCACCAAAGGCTGACCTTACCCCAGCAGAGGACATGGCCTTGGAGCTAAATAAAGGCAGGCCCGTCTTAGAGGGGATCCCTGGGGGGAAAGAGACGAGCATAGGTTCCTCCCAAGATGCCACCCGCTTCATTCAAGGTATGTCCTTCCATCTCTACATGGGATACAACCACATTCATATTGAATCAATTTGGACTGTCTGACTTTGGTTTACCTATTGCCTTGCAGTGTCTGGCAGCACTGTGTTCCTGTTAGAGCCACCAGCACAAGCACCAGACGATGCTGATCCAGTGAGTACTCCATCAAAGGCATACTGTAGGCCTGGCATGTCTTGTCTACTAGCTTCAATATGAATCCGATTAAATGTGATAGGGTGAAGGCCCCAGTGCAGCAGCAACAGCACATGATGGAGACGATGATGAGGAGGAGACCATCTCTCTGGATTCCAGAAGGCATGAGGTATCATGTTAAGACTGTGAAAGTACTATTTACTCTACAATGGTGAGGAGTCCTCATCAAAATCAAAAAATCTAATTTCTTTTACAGGACCCAGATGCTATACAGTGGGAAAACCAGCCTGGCAACATAGTGCGTATTAATAAAAGGACACCACATCCTGCCAAATTCCAGCTGCGCTAATTGTATTGTGTTCACAGAGCTCACAAGCTATCAGAAAGTTGTATGGCAACCACCTCCGGTGCCAAATAGAACTGGCAGACATAGACATTCAGTACAAGAAGAAAAAGATGGAAAATCTTGCACTGGAGTTCGAAATAAAAAAGAGGACAATTAGGAAACTGGACCTTGAAATAAAAAAAACTTGAGAGGGAGGTGAGATATGCCTTCAATGTACACTGTATGCTAACTGTAACACAAATGTATTAATCATTATTTTTCTTTCCTCCCCCAGCTCCAAGAAGATGACACAGCTCAAAATAAAAATTAGGTATATTCTCGTAAAGTCAAGTGAGCCATGACATATGAGCTCTTATTGTGAGCACACAGGACGGTGGCATCTTTCTAAGGTTTTTTTTATTTTCCCAGCAATCAGTACAACCAAGTCATCGTTATAAGGCATCGCCCTCTTTTGCCCACCCCCCCCAGCACCAGGTGTGGCCACTAGCCTATATGAAGGCCCAAAATTGTGTGTTCCTTTCTGCTCTGACAATGGCATGCCCATTCGTGCGAGATGTGGTGGATGAAGAAGCACTTGTGCTGAGGAGAGCCTTCAGGTGAGAAAGGGTCTTCAGGGACCGGTTGGACCCACTGGCCTTCCCTGATGACCATCTATATGAAAGATACAGGTTTTCTGCAGATGGCATCAGGTATCTATGCAGACTACTGGGTCCCAGGATTAAGCACCGCACTGCACGGAGCCATGCACTGAGTGTGGAGCAAATGGTTTGTGTGGCCTTGCGCTTTTTTGCTAGTGGAGCCTTCCTGTACTCAGTGGGGGATGCAGAACAGCTGAACAAGGCCACAATTTGCCGCACAATAAGGAGTGTGTGTCTGGCTATCAAAGCATTAGCAGATGTCTTCATCTCCTTCCCTGGCCACAGAAGACTCTGTGACATCAAAGAGGAGTTCTATAGGATTGCAGGTAAGAGGATCTACAAATTACAGGACAACTGTTAACACATAGTAGGATACTCATTACTTTGTGTGACAGGTTTCCCCAATGTCATTGGTGCAGTGGACTGCACACACATAAGGATAAAAGCCCCCTCAGGTGCCCATGAGGCCGATTTTGTGAATAGGAAATCCTTTCACAGCATTAATGTTCAGGTGAACATAACTTTTTGATATTGTCCATTGACGAACACTCTGCATTGCCAGTGATGTGCATTGATTGGTGTAATATTCCTCATCTTATGATTTCAGATGGTCTGCAATGCTGACTGTGTGATCAGCAATGTTGTGGCAAAATGGCCTGGCTCAGTC